>NW_027454588.1:0-70448 GCF_040206685.1 Ascaphus truei | reverse complement strand
AGACCTCAGAGTCTTAGTGTCACTTAATCAGGATGTTTCTGAGTAGCAGGTCCTGTTACTCATCCTAGATATTTCACACCTTGGGACCAAACTCCAGACATTGCGTCCCCAGAAATGAGTGGCCCCTTTTTACTTAGCAGTGCTACCAAGCTGCTTACTGAGCATGCTCAGAGTTACCTGGGCTGTCTGTGGATTTGCCCATGTGACATGGCAGGTTCTGATAGGAGGAAGATAATTCCTTGCCAATGGGATGAGGCTAATGTAAAACCCCACAGGCCCTTTTGAGATTTTCTTCCTCTATACGGTGGCCTGACTTGTCCAAAGTTCGTCAAACGCGTTTCGCAAATTAGCTTCCTCAGTGACGTATAGAGGAAGAAAATCTCAATCCCAGTTTGGCTGGCATCGCGATTGGAGCGCATGCGCATGCGCGAAAAAACATGAGCTGAGACAAGGAGCATCCCGAGCGGGAGGACGACCGATCTGTGCACAAGACCGGAAGACCAACCGCTGCTGGTTACCAACTCTCCTGCAGACAACAACAACCCAACTGGAGAGGATTGCAGACTGACCACCACAGAGTGAAAAGAGCGGTGTGCGGAACCTGGAGACATCTCTTCTATATGCCATTATTTGTTGGCCGTTTGTGAGCGCCCAATCTCTTTTAATTTTGTTCATTATTAAACAGTGTTATACTATGTCCCCCTTATTCTCTCCTGTTTGAGGTAATACCCAGCGTTATCCCCTACTGCACTGAAGACCCTATAATTTTATGTAAGTGTGTTTCCTATATACATCCATATATTTGGCAATGCACTATTATTACTTCTGATTGTGGTCCCCATACCCTTTTCTCCCCTTTTTTCTTTATTACATGCAACTCTGAGTCCCAAGCACCAACCAGTGCCGGAGGACCCCCCGTTTCCTAAGACTGTCATATATAGAGGTTGGTGAATCACCTCTAAAGAGCCTCGGGCAGCAGGTATACTGCATGGGACTGATTCTACTCACTCATACACGATTGGCGCAACTATTCTATTTTTCTAAATGGCTATTTATTTGGCAATTTGCAAATGGACTACAGTTTAAAGGACAATCTCCTGTTTTTTTTGGCACCTTTCTGGACATTATCCTCTGTTTCTCTACCCGTGAGTGTAATTATTAAGTTTATTCTGCAGTTGTCGTGTGTTTGCCTATCAAGGGAATAAATCTCAGTTTATTTTGCTCAAACTGTTCTGCTCAATCAGGACCCACGAAATATAAATGTGTTATTAAGCGCGTCTCCCGTCACAGCGCTCACCCCCAACCCCCGCCCCCAGTGCACTGCTTTGCCCGGGGCCCCAGCACTCTCTCACCCCCTCCCCCTCCAGCACTCTCTCACCCCTCCCCCTCCAGCACTCTCTCACCCCCTCCCCCTCCAGCACTCTCTCACCCCCTCCCCCTCCAGCACTCTCTCACCCCCTCCCCCTCCAGCACTCTCTCACCCCCCTCCCCCTCCAGCACTCTCTCACCCCCTCCAGCACTCTCTCACCCCCTCCCCCTCCAGTACTCTCTCACCCCCTCCCCCTCCAGCACTCTCTCCCCCCTCCCCTCCAGCACTCTCTCACCACCTCCAGCACTCTCACAGACCCCACACCCACTGCACTCTCAAGCGCTCCCACCCCACCAGTGCGCTCACCCCCCTCCCCCCAGAACTCTCAACTGCCACCCCCAGCGCTTTCTCACCTCCCCCCCCCAGTGCTTTCTCACCTCCCCCCCCCCCAGCACTTTCTCACCTCCCCCCCCAGCGCTTTCTTACTTCCTCCCCCCCTAGCACTTTCTCACCTCCCACACCCAGCACTTTCTCACCTCCCCTCCCCTAGCGCTTTCTCACCTCCCCTCCCCCCAGCACTTTCTCACCTCCTCCCCCAGCGCTTTCTCCCCCTCCCCCCAGCGCTTTCTCCCCCCTCCCCCCAGCGCTTTCTCCCCCTCCCCCCCAGCTCTTTCTCCCCCTCCCCCCCAGCTCTTTCTCCCCCTCCCCCCCAGCTCTTTCTCCCCCTCCCCCCCCCAGCACTTTCTCACCTCCCCTCCCCCCCAGCACTTTCTCACCTCCCCTCCCCCCAGCACTTTCTCACCTCCCCCCCCCAGAGCTTTCTCCCCCTCCCCCCCAGCGCTTTCTCCCCCTCCCCCCTAACGCTCTCACTTCCTCCCCCCAGCACTTTCTCACCTCCCCTCCCCCCCAGCACTTTCTCACCTCCCCTCCCAGAGCTTTCTCCCCCTCCCCCCCAGCGCTTTCTCCCCCTCCCCCCCAGCGCTTTCTCACTTCCTCCCCCCCCAGCACTTTCTCACCTCCCCTCCCCCCCCAGCACTTTCTCACCTCCCCTCCCCCCAGCACTTTCTCACCTCCCCCCCCAGAGCTTTCTCCCCCTCCCCCCCAGCGCTTTCTCCCCCTCACCCCCAGCGCTTTCTCCCCCTCACCCCCCAGCGCTTTCTCCCCCTCACCCCCCAGCGCTTTCTCCCCCTCCCCCCCCAGCGCTTTCTCCCCCTCCCCCCCCAGCGCTTTCTCCCCCTCCCCCCCAGCGCTTTCTCCCCCTCCCCCCAAACGCTTTCTCCCCCCCCCAGCGCTTTATCCCTCCCTCCCCTCCCCCCCAGCGCTTTCTCCCCCCCCCCAGCGCTTTCTCCCTCCCCAGCGCTTTCTCCCCCTCCCCCCCCCAGCGCTTTCTCCTCCAAACCCCCAGCGCTTTCTCCTCCACCCCCAGCACTTTCTCCCCCTCCCCACCAGCACTTTCTCACCTCCCCTCCTCCCCAGCACTTTCTCACCTCCCCCCCCAGCACTTTCTCACCTCCCCTCCCCCCAGCACTTTCTCACCTCCCCTCCCCCCAGCACTTTCTCACCTACCCCCCCAGCACTTTCTCCCCTCCCCTCCAGCACTTTCTCCCCTCCCCTCCCCCCAGCACTTTCTCACCTCCCCTCCCCCCAGCACTTTCTCACCTCCCCCCCCAGCACTTTCTCACCTCCCCCCCCAGCACTTTCTCACCTCCCCTCCCCCTGCAGCACTTTCTCCCCCTCCCCAGCGCTTTCTCACCTCCCCCCCCAGCACTTTCTCACCTCCCCCCCAGCACTTTCTCACCTCCCCCCCAGCGCTTTCTCACCTCCCCCCCAGCGCTTTCTCACCTCCCCTCCCCCAAGCGCTTTCTCACCTCCCCCCCCCAGCGCTTTCTCACTTCCTCCCCCCCCAGCACTTTCTCACCTCCTCCCCCAGCGCTTTCTACCTCCCCTCCCCAGCACTTTCTCACCTCCTCCCCCAGCGCTTTCTCCCCCTCCCCCCCCAGCGCTTTCTACCTCCCCTCCCCCCAGCACTTTCTCCCCCTCCCCCCCAGCGCTTTCTCCCCTCCCCCCCCAGCACTTTCTCACCTCCCCTCCCCCCAGCACTTTCTCACCTCCCCCCCAGAGCTTTCTCCCCCTCCCCCCAGCGCTTTCTCCCCCTCCCCCCCAGCGCTTTCTCCCCCTCCCCCCAGCGCTTTCTCCCCCTCCCCCCCAGTGCTTTCTCCCCCTCCCCCCCCCAGAGCTTTCTCCCCCTCCCCCCCAGCGCTTTCACCCCCTCCCCCCCAGCGCTTTCTCCCCCTCCCCCCCCCCCCAGAGCTTTCTCCCCCTCCCCCCCCAGCACTTTCTCACCTCCCCTCCCCCCCAGCACTTTCTCACCTCCCCTCCCCCCAGCACTTTCTCACCTCCCCCCCCAGAGCTTTCTCCCCCTCCCCCCCAGCGCTTTCTCCCCCCTCCCCCCCAGCGCTTTCTCCCCCTCCCCCCCAGCGCTTTCTCCCCCCCAGCGCTTTCTCCCCCTCCCCCCCAGCGCTTTCTCCCCCCCCCCAGCGCTTTATCCCTCCCTCCCCTCCCCCCCAGCGCTTTCTCCCCTCCCCAGCGCTTTCTCCCTCCCCAGCGCTTTCTCCCCCTCCCCCCCCAGCGCTTTCTCCTCCACCCCCAGCGCTTTCTCCTCCACCCCCCAGCACTTTCTCCCCCTCCCCACCAGCACTTTCTCACCTCCCCTCCCCCCAGCACTTTCTTACCTCCCCTCCCCCCAGCACTTTC
Source organism: Ascaphus truei (assembly GCF_040206685.1). NCBI lineage: Eukaryota > Metazoa > Chordata > Amphibia > Anura > Ascaphidae > Ascaphus > Ascaphus truei. Next base: position 66,385 of record NW_027454588.1, on the reverse strand, counting down.
TCACCTCCCCTCCTCCCCAGCACTTTCTCACCTCCCCCCCCAGCACTTTCTCACCTCCCCTCCCCCCAGCACTTTCTCACCTACCCCCCCAGCGCTTTCTCACCTACCCCCCCAGCGCTTTCTCACCTCCCCTCCCCAGCACTTTCTCACCTTCCCCCCCAGCACTTTCTCACCTCCCCCCTCAGCACTTTCTCCCCTCCCCTCCAGCACTTTCTCCCCTCCCCTCCCCCCAGCACTTTCTCACCTCCCCCCCCCAGCACTTTCTCACCTCCCCCCAGCACTTTCTCACCTCCCCTCCCCCCGCAGCACTTTCTCCCCCCCCCCCAGCGCTTTCTCCCCCTCCCCAGCACTTTCTCACCTCCCCCCCAGCACTTTCTCACCTCCCCCCCCAGCGCTTTCTCACCTCCCCCCCAGCGCTTTCTCACCTCCCCTCCCCCAAGCGCTTTCTCACCTCCCCCCCCAGCGCTTTCTCACTTCCTCCCCCCCCAGCACTTTCTCACCTCCTCCCCCAGCGCTTTCTCCCCCTCCCCCCAGCGCTTTCTACCTCCCCTCCCCAGCACTTTCTCACCTCCTCCCCCAGCGCTTTCTCCCCCTCCCCCCCCAGCGCTTTCTACCTCCCCTCCCCCCAGCACTTTCTCCCCCTCCCCCCCAGCGCTTTCTCCCCTCCCCCCCAGCGCTTTCTACCTCCCCTCCCCCCAGCACTTTCTCCCCCTCCCCCCCAGCGCTTTCTCCCCCTCCCCCCCAGCGCTTTCTCCCCTCCCCCCCAAGCACTTTCTCCCCCTCCCCCCCAGCGCTTTCTCCCCTCCCCCCCCCAGCACTTTCTCACCTCCCCTCCCCCCAGCACTTTCTCACCTCCCCCCAGAGCTTTCTCCCCCTCCCCCCCAGCGCTTTCTCCCCCTCCCCCCAGCGCTTTCTCCCCCTCCCCCCCAGCGCTTTCTCCCCTCCCCCCCCCAGCACTTTCTCACCTCCCCTCCCCCCAGCACTTTCTCACCTCCCCCAGAGCTTTCTCCCCCTCCCCCCCAGCGCTTTCTCCCCCTCCCCCCCAGCGCTTTCTCCCCCTCCCCCCCAGCACTTTCTCCCCCTCCCCCCCAGTGCTTTCTCCCCTCCCCCCCCCAGCACTTTCTCACCTCCCCTCCCCTCCCCCCAGCACTTTCTCACCTCCCCTCCTCCCCAGCACTTTCTCACCTCCCCCCCCAGCACTTTCTCACTTCCCCTCCCCCCAGCACTTTCTCACCTACCCCCCCAGCGCTTTCTCACCTCCCCTCCCCAGCACTTTCTCACCTTCCCCCCCAGCACTTTCTCACCTCCCCCCCAAGCACTTTCTCCCCTCCCCTCTAGCACTTTCTCCCCTCCCCTCCCCCCAGCACTTTCTCACCTCCCCCCCCAGCACTTTCTCACCTCCCCCCCAGCACTTTCTCACCTCCCCTCCCCCCGCAGCACTTTCTCCCCCCCCCAGCGCTTTCTCCCCCTCCCCAGCACTTTCTCACCTCCCCCCCAGCACTTTCTCACCTCCCCCCCAGCACTTTCTCACCTCCCCCCCAGCGCTTTCTCACCTCCCCCCAGCGCTTTCTCACCTCCCCTCCCCCAAGCGCTTTCTCACCTCCCCCCCCCAGCGCTTTCTCACTTCCTCCCCCCCCAGCACTTTCTCACCTCCTCCCCCAGCGCTTTCTACCTCCCCTCCCCAGCACTTTCTCACCTCCTCCCCCAGCGCTTTCTCCCCCTCCCCCCCCAGCGCTTTCTACCTCCCCTCCCCCCCAGCACTTTCTCCCCCTCCCCCCCAGCGCTTTCTCCCCTCCCCCCCCAGCACTTTCTCACCTCCCCTCCCCCCAGCACTTTCTCACCTCCCCCCCAGAGCTTTCTCCCCCTCCCCCCCAGCGCTTTCTCCCCCTCCCCCCCAGCGCTTTCTCCCCCTCCCCCCCAGCGCTTTCTCTCCCTCTCCCCCCAGCGCTTTCTCCCCCTCCCCCCCAGCGCTTTCTCCCTCCCCTCCCCCTAGCGCTTTCTCCCCCTCCCCCCCAGCGCTTTCTCCCCCCCCAGCGCTTTCTCCCTCTCCCCCCCCCAGAGCTTTCTCCCCCTCCCCCCCAGCGCTTTCTCCCCCTCCCCCCCAGTGCTTTCTCCCCCTCCCCCCCCAGAGCTTTCTCCCCCTCCCCCCCAGCGCTTTCACCCCCTCCCCCCCAGCGCTTTCACCCCCTCCCCCCCAGCGCTTTCTCCCCCTCCCCCCCCCCAGAGCTTTCTCCCCCTCCCCCCCAGCACTTTCTCACCTCCCCTCCCCCCAGCACTTTCTCACCTCCCCCCCCAGAGCTTTCTCCCCCTCCCCCCCAGCGCTTTCTCCCCCTCCCCCCCAGCGCTTTCTCCCCCTCCCCCCCCAGCGCTTTCTCCCCCTCCCCCCCAGCGCTTTCTCCCCCTCCCCCCCAGCGCTTTCTCCCCCCCCAGCGCTTTATCCCTCCCTCCCCTCCCCCCCAGCGCTTTCTCCCCCCCCCAGCGCTTTCTCCCTCCCCAGCGCTTTCTCCCCCTCCCCCCCAGCGCTTTCTCCTCCACCCCCCAGCGCTTTCTCCTCCACCCCCAGCACTTTCTCCCCCTCCCCACCAGCACTTTCTCACCTCCCCTCCCCCCAGCACTTTCTCACCTCCCCTCCCCCCAGCACTTTCTCACCTCCCCTCCTCCCCAGCACTTTCTCACCTCCCCCCCCCAGCACTTTCTCACCTCCCCTCCCCCCAGCACTTTCTCACCTACCCCCCCAGCGCTTTCTCACCTCCCCTCCCCAGCACTTTCTCACCTTCCCCCCCAGCACTTTCTCACCTCACCCCCAGCACTTTCTCCCCTCCCCTCCAGCACTTTCTCCCCTCCCCTCCCCCCAGCACTTTCTCACCTCCCCCCCCAGCACTTTCTCACCTCCCCCCCAGCACTTTCTCACCTCTCCTCCCCCCGCAGCACTTTCTCCCCCCCCCCCAGCGCTTTCTCCCCCCTCCCCAGCACTTTCTCACCTCCCCCCCCAGCACTTTCTCACCTCCCCCCCAGCACTTTCTCACCTCCCCCCCAGCGCTTTCTCACCTCCCCCCCAGCGCTTTCTCACCTACCCCCCCAGCGCTTTCTCACCTCCCCTCCCCAGCACTTTCTCACCTTCCCCCCCAGCACTTTCTCACCTCCCCCCCAGCACTTTCTCACCTCCCCTCCCCCCGCAGCACTTTCTCCCCCCCCCCCAGCGCTTTCTCCCCCTCCCCAGCACTTTCTCACCTCCCCCCCCAGCACTTTCTCACCTCCCCCCCAGCACTTTCTCACCTCCCCCCCAGCGCTTTCTCACCTCCCCCCCAGCGCTTTCTCACCTCCCCTCCCCCAAGCGCTTTCTCACCTCCCCCCCCCAGCGCTTTCTCACTTCCTCCCCCCCCAGCACTTTCTCACCTCCTCCCCCAGCGCTTTCTCCCCCTCCCCAAGCGCTTTCTACCTCCCCTCCCCAGCACTTTCTCACCTCCTCCCCCAGCGCTTTCTCCCCCTCCCCCCCCAGCGCTTTCTACCTCCCCTCCCCCCAGCACTTTCTCCCCCTCCCCCCCCAGCACTTTCTCACCTCCCCCCCAGCACTTTCTCACCTCCCCCCCAGCGCTTTCTCACCTCCCCCCCAGCGCTTTCTCACCTCCCCTCCCCCAAGCGCTTTCTCACCTCCCCCCCCCCAGCGCTTTCTCACTTCCTCCCCCCCCAGCACTTTCTCACCTCCTCCCCCAGCGCTTTCTCCCCCTCCCCCAAGCGCTTTCTCCCCCTCCCCCAAGCGCTTTCTACCTCCCCTCCCCAGCACTTTCTCACCTCCTCCCCCCAGCGCTTTCTCCCCCTCCCCCCCCAGCGCTTTCTACCTCCCCTCCCCCCAGCACTTTCTCCCCCCTCCCCCCCAGCACTTTCTCCCCCTCCCCCCCAGCGCTTTCTCCCCTCCCCCCCCAGCGCTTTCTCCCCTCCCCCCCCAGCACTTTCTCCCCCTCCCCCCCAGCGCTTTCTCCCCTCCCCCCCCCAGCGCTTTCTACCTCCCCTCCAGCGCTTTCTCCCCTCCCCCCCCCAGCACTTTCTCACCTCCCCTCCCCCCAGCACTTTCTCACCTCCCCCCAGAGCTTTCTCCCCCTCCCCCCCAGCGCTTTCTCCCCCTCCCCCCCAGCGCTTTCTCCCCCTCCCCCCCAGCGCTTTCTCCCCCTCCCCCCCAGCGCTTTCTCCCCCTCCCCCCCAGCGCTTTCTCCCCCTCCCCCCCAGCGCTTTCTCTCCATCTCCCCCCAGCGCTTTCTCCCTCCCCTCCCCCTAGCGCTTTCTCCCCCTCCCCCCCAGCGCTTTCTCCCCTCCCCCCCCCAGCACTTTCTCCCCTCCCCCCCCAGCACTTTCTCCCCCTCCCCCCCAGCGCTTTCTCCCCTCCCCCCCCAGCACTTTCTCACCTCCCCTCCCCCCAGCACTTTCTCACCTCCCCCCAGAGCTTTCTCCCCCTCCCCCCCAGGCGCTTTCTCCCCCTCCCCCCCAGCGCTTTCTCCCCCTCCCCCCCAGCGCTTTCTCTCCATCTCCCCCCAGCGCTTTCTCCCCCTCCCCCCCAGCGCTTTCTCCCTCCCCTCCCCCTAGCGCTTTCTCCCCCTCCCCCCCAGCGCTTTCTCCCCCTCCCCCCCCCAGCGCTTTCTCCTCCTCCCCCCCCCAGCGCTTTCTCCTCCTCCCCCCCCCAGCGTTTTTTCCCCCTCCCCCCCAGCACTTTCTCACCTCCCCTCCCCCCCAGCACTTTCTCACCTCCCCTCCCCCCAGCACTTTCTCACCTGGCCCCCCCCCAGCGCTTTCTCACCTCCCCTCCCCCCAGCACTTTCTCACCTCCCCCCCCCAGCACTTTCTCACCTCCCCCCCCAGCACTTTCTCCCCTCCCCCCAGCACTTTCTCACCCCCCCAGCGCTTTCTCACCTCCCCCCCAGCACTTTCTCACCTCCCCTCCCCCCTCCCCCCAGCACTTTCTCACCTCCCCTCCCCCCAGCACTTTCTCACCTCCCCCCCAGCACTTTCTCACCTTCCCCCCCACAGCACTTTCTCACCTCCCCTCCCCCCAGCACTTTCTCATCTCCCCCCCTGCACTTTCTCACCTCCCCCCCCCAGCACTTTCTCACCTCCCCCCCAGCACTTTCTCACCTTCCCCCCCCAGCACTTTCTCACCTTCCCCCCCCCAGCACTTTCTCACCTCCCCTCCAGCACTCACTTTCTCCCCTCCCCTCCCCAGCACTTTCTCACCTCCCCTCCCCCACAACACTTTCTCACCTCCCCCCCAGCACTTTCTCACCTCCCCTCCCCCCAGCACTTTCTCACCTCCCTCCCCAGCGCTATCTCACCTCCCCCCCAGGCGCTTTCTCACCTCCCCTCCCCCCAGCGCTTTCTCACCTCCCCTCCCCCCAGCACTTTCTCACCTCCCCCCCAGCACTTTCTCACCTCCCCCCCAAGCACTTTCTCACCTCCCCCCCAGCACTTTCTCACCTCCCCCCCCAGCACTTTCTCACCTCCCCCCCAGCACATTCTCACCTCCCCTCCCCTCAGCACATTCTCACCCCCCCCCAGCACTTTCTCACCTCTCCCCCAGCACTTTCTCACCTCCCCCAACCAGCACTTTCTGACCTCCCCCCCCAGCACTTTCTGACCTCCCCCCCCAGCACTTTCTCCCCTCCCCCCCAGCACTTTCTCACCTCCCCCCCAGCACTTTCTCACCTCCCCTCCCAGCACTTTCTCACCTCCCCCCCAGCACTTTCTCACCTCCCCTCCCCCACCACATTCTCACCTCCCCCCCACCACATTCTCACCTCCCCCCCAGCACTTTCTCACCTCCCCCCCAGCACTTTCTCACCTCCCCCCCCACACTTTCTCACCTCCCCTCCCCCCAGCACTTTCTCACCTCCCCTCCCCCCCCAGCACTTTCTCCCAGCACTCGCTCACAACCCTCGCCCCCTCTCACACCACTCCCCCCCCTCTCACACCCCTCACCCCAGCACTCTCTCGCACCCCTCCCCCTCTGCGTTCTCTCGCACCCCTCCCCCCCTGCACTCTCTCGCACCCCTCCCCCCCCCGGCGCTCTCTCGCACCCCTCCCCCGTGCTCTCTCGCACCCCTCCCCCCCAGCGTTCTCTCGCAACCCTCCCCCCCAGCGTTCTCTCGCACCCCTCCCCCCCAGCGTTCTCTCGCACCCCTCCCCCCCACCGTTCTCTCGCACCCCTCCCCCCAGCGTTCTCTCACACCCCTCACCCCAGCACTCTCTCGCACCCCTCCCCCCCAGCGTTCTCTCGCACCCCTCCCCCCCACCGTTCTCTCGCACCCCTCCCCCCAGCGTTCTCTCGCACCCCTCCCCCCCAGCGCTCTCTCGCACCCCTCCCCCCCAGCGTTCTCTCGCACCCCTCCCCCCCAGCGTTCTCTCGCACCCCTCCCCCCAGCGTTCTCTCGCACCCCTCCCCCCAGCGTTCTCTCGCACCCCTCCCCCCAGCGCTCTCTCACCGCTCTCCCTTGTCCGTTTCAAACTGTCTCACATTATAACCGAAGTGACTGCCAGAGGGGATGGAGAAGTCGTTCTCTGCAGAGACCGCCAGATTATAGCCCAGCGAGACATCAAGCTCTGCAAGAGACACCCCGGCAAAGATGAGAGACAGACCCAGAGACACACAAAGAGACAGGCACACACAGAGAGACAGACTGCGGATTTACCTTGAAGAAATGAGAGCGCCAGGAGAAAAGACTGCGCAAGAAGTCTCATCCTCACAGTGAAGAGACATACAGAGAGACTGATGCAGGGAGCTTGTGAGAGCACAATAAGACATCCTGGGGCTCTGTGGTTTGATGGAGGAGGGAGGGGGCGGAAGGAAGCTGTGCGGGGTATACCGTCCAGAGAGCGCTGAGAACTGATAGAGTGCTGAGATCACTGAGAGAGAATTGATAGTGTGCTGAGAGAGAGAGCAGAGAGAACTGATAGTGTGCTGAGAGAGAGAGAGAGCAGAGAGAACTGATAGTGTGCTGAGAGAGAGAGCAGAGAGAACTGATAGTGTGCTGAGAGAGCAGAGAACTGATAGTGTGCTGAGAGAGAGCAGAGAGAACTGATAGTGTGCTGAGAGAGAGCGCTGAGAACTGATAGTGTGCTGAGATAGCAGAGAACTGATAGTGTGCTGAGAGAGCAGAGAACTGATAGTGTGCTGAGAGAGAGCAGAGAACTGATAGTGTGCTGAGAGAGAGCAGAGAACTGAGAGTGTGCTGAGAGAGAGAGCAGAGAACTGATAGTGTGCTGAGAGAGAGAGCAGAGAACTGATAGTGTGCTGAGAGAGAGAGCAGAGAGAACTGATAGTGTGCTGAGATCACTGAGAGAGAATTGATAGTGTGCTGAGATCACTGAGAGAGAACTGATAGTGTGCTGAGAGAGAGCAGAGAACTGATAGTGTGCTGAGAGAGCAGAGAACTGATAGTGTGCTGAGAGAGAGCAGAGAGAACTGATAGTGTGCTGAGAGAGAGAGAGAGCAGAGAGAACTGATAGTGTGCTGAGAGAGAGCAGAGAGAACTGATAGTGTGCTGAGAGCAGAGAACTGAGAACTGATAGTGTGCTGAGATCACTGAGAGAGAATTGATAGTGTGCTGAGAGAGAGAGAGCAGAGAGAACTGATAGAGTGCTGAGATCACAGAGAGAGAACTGATAGTGTGCTGAGAGAGAGCAGAGAACTGATAGTGTGCTGAGAGAGAGAGAGAGCAGAGAGAACTGATAGTGTGCTGAGAGAGCAGAGAACTGATAGTGTGCTGAGAGAGAGAGCAGAGAGAACTGATAGAGTGCTGAGATCACTGAGAGAGAATTGATAGTGTGCTGAGAGAGAGAGCAGAGAGAACTGATAGTGTGCTGAGATCACTGAGAGAGAATTGATAGTGTGCTGAGAGAGAGAGAGCAGAGAGAACTGATAGAGTGCTGAGATCACAGAGAGAGAACTGATAGTGTGCTGAGAGAGAGCAGAGAACTGATAGTGTGCTGAGAGAGAGCAGAGAACTGATAGTGTGCTGAGAGAGAGAGCAGAGAGAACTGATAGTGTGCTGAGACAGAGCGCTGAGAACTGATAGTGTGCTGAGAGAGAGAGCAGAGAACTGATAGTGTGCTGAGAGAGAGCAGAGAACTGATAGTGTGCTGAGAGAGAGCATAGAACTGATAGTGTGCTGAGAGAGAGAGCAGAGAACTGATAGTGTGCTGAGAGAGAGAGCAGAGAACTGATAGTGTGCTGAGAGAGAGAGCAGAGAACTGATAGTGTGCTGAGAGAGAGCGCATAGAACTGATGTGTGCTGAGAGAGAAAGCAGAGAACTGATAGTGTGCTGAGAGAGCAGAGAACTGATAGTGTGCTGAGAGAGAGAGCAGAGAACTGATAGTGTGCTGAGAGAGCAGAGAGAACTGATAGTGTGCTGAGAGAGAGCGCTGAGAACTGATAGTGTGCTGAGAGAGAGAGCAGAGAACTGATGTGTGCTGAGAGAGAGAGCAGAGAGAACTGATAGTGTGCTGAGAGAGAGAGCAGAGAACTGATAGTGTGCTGAGAGAGAGAGCAGAGAACTGATAGTGTGCTGAGAGAGAGCGCATAGAACTGATAGTGTGCTGAGAGAGAGAGAGCAGAGAACTGATGTGTGCTGAGAGAGAGAGAGCATACAACTGATAGTGTGCTGAGAGAGAGAGCATAGAACTGATAGTGTGCTGAGAGAGAGAGAGCAGAGAACTGATGTGTGCTGAGAGAGAGAGAGCATAGAACTGATAGTGTGCTGAGAGAGAGCAGAGAACTGATAGTGTGCTGAGAGAGAGCGCATAGAACTGATAGTGTGCTGAGAGAGAGCAGAGAGAACTGATAGTGTGCTGAGAGAGAGAGCAGAGAACTGATAGTGTGCTGAGAGAGCAGAGAACTGATAGTTACATAGTTACATAGTAGATGAGGTTGAAAAAAGACGTAGATCTATCAAGTTCAACCTATGCTAAATTTAGACAACAGATACTTTATCCTATATCTATACTTACTTATTGATCCAGAGGAAGGCAAACAAAAAAACCCATTAAGGGGAAAAATAAATTCCTTCCGGACTCCAAGAATTGGCAATCGGATTAATCCCTGGATCAGCATCCTTCCCATGTATACTTATTTGGTATATCCCTATATACCTTTCCCATCTAAAAAGATGTCCAACCGTTTTTTGAACAAATCTATTGTATCTGCCATCACAGTCTCCATGGGTAATGAATCCCACACTGTAACTGCCCTTACTGTAAAGAACCCTTTCCTTTGTTGCTGGTGAAATCTCCTTTCCTCCAACCTTAAGGGATGCCCCTGAGTCCTTTGTACTGCCCGTGGGATGAATAGTTCTTTTGAAAGCTCCTTGTATTGTCCCTGAATATATTTGTATATAGTTATCATATCCCCTCTCAGACGCCTCTTTTCTAATGTAAATAAATCTAATTTAGCTAGCCTCTCCTCATAAGTTAGATTGCCCATCCCCTGAATTAATTTGGTGGCTCTTCTCTGCACTCTCTCTAGTTCCATAATGTCTTTTCTTAGGATTGGTGCCCAAAATTGTACTCCATATTCAAGGTGAGGTCTTACTAATGCTTTGTAAAGGGGCATAATTATGTTTACTTCCCTTCCATCCATTGCCCGTTTGATGCAAGATAAGATCTTGTTAGCCTTTGCAGCTACTGCATGACATTGGGCACTATTGCTAAGCCTGCTGTCTACAAGCTCTCCTAAATCCTTCTCCATCAAGGATTCCCCCAATATATCTCCATTTAATTTGTAAGTCGCCTTTTTATTCTTGCATCCCAAATGCATAACCTTACATTTATCTGTATTAAACCTCATTTGCCATTTACCTGCCCACGTTTCCAGTCTCTCCAAGTCCTTCTGAAGAGAAATTACATCCTGCTCTGATTCTATTACCTTACACAATTTAGTATCATCAGCAAAGATGGAGACTTTGCTCTCGATTCCAACCTCAAGGTCATTAATAAACAAGTTAAAAAGAAGGGGTCCCAGTACCGATCCCTGAGGTACTCCACTCACGACTTTAGCCCAACCTGAAAAAGTTCCATTTATGACAACCCTCTGTTGTCTGTCCTTTAACCAGTTTTCAATCCAGGTGCTTATATTATTACTGAGTCCAATTTCTTTATTTTGTACACCAACCTCTTGTGTGAAACCGTATCAAAAGCCTTTGCAAAATCTAAGTAGACCACATCAACTGCTTTACCCTGGTCTAAATTCCTACTTACCTCCTCAAAGAAACAAATAAGGTTAGTTTGGCATGATCTATCCTTCATAAATCCATGCTGACTATTACTAATAATTTTATTTTCCATTAGGTATTCCTGAATATTATCCCGTATTAAACCTTCAAGTAGTTTCCCTACTATTGAAGTCAGGCTTACAGGTCTGTAATTCCCTGGGTGTGATCTAGCTCCCTTTTTAAATATAGGCACCACATCTGCTTTACGCCAATCTTGTGGTACTGAGCCTGTGGAAATGGAGTCCTTGAATATTGGATAGTGTGCTGAGAGAGCAGAGAACTGAGTGTGCTGAGAGAGAACAGAGAGAACTGAGTGTGCTGAGAGAGAGAGCAGAGAACTGATAGTGTGCTCAGAGAGAGAGCAGAGAACTGATAGTGTGCTGAGAGAGAGCAGAGAACTGATAGTGTGCTGAGAGAGAGAGCAGAGAACTGATAGTGTGCTGAGAGAGAGAGCAGAGAACTGATAGTGTGCTGAGAGAGAGCAGAGAACTGATAGTGTGCTGAGAGAGCAGAGAACTGATAGTGTGCTGAGAGAGAGAGCAGAGAACTGATAGTGTGCTGAGAGAGAGAGCAGAGAACTGATAGTGTGCTGAGAGAGAGAGCAGAGAACTGAGAGTGTGCTGAGAGAGAACAGAGAGAACTGATAGTGTGCTGAGAGAGAGCAGAGAGAACTGATAGTGTGCTGAGAGAGAGCAGAGAACTGAGAGTGTGCTGAGAGAGAACAGAGAGAACTGATAGTGTGCTGAGAGAGAGCAGAGAGAACTGATAGTGTGCTGAGAGAAAGAGCAGAGAACTGATAGTGTGCTGAGAGAGCAGAGAACTGATAGTGTGCTGAGAGAGAGCAGAGAACTGATAGTGTGCTGAGAGAGAGCAGAGAACTGATAGTGTGCTGAGAGAGAGCAGAGAACTGAGAGTGTGCTGAGAGAGAACAGAGAGAACTGATAGTGTGCTGAGAGAGAGCAGAGAGAACTGATAGTGTGCTGAGAGAGAGCAGAGAACTGATAGTGTGCTGAGAGAGCAGAGAACTGATAGTGTGCTGAGAGCAGAGAACTGATAGTGTATTGAGAGAGCAGAGAACTGATAGTGTGCTGAGAGAGAGCAGAGAACTGATAGTGTGCTGAGAGAGCAGAGAGAACTGATAGTGTGCTGAGAGAGAGAGCAGAGAACTGATAGTGTGCTGAGAGAGCAGAGAACTGATAGTGTGCTGAGAGAGCAGAGAGAACTGATAGTGTGCTGAGAGAGAGCAGAGAACTGATAGTGTGCTGAGAGAGCAGAGAACTGATAGTGTGCTGAGAGAGCAGAGAGAACTGATAGTGTGCTGAGAGAGAGCAGAGAACTGATAGTGTGCTGAGAGAGCAGAGAACGGATAGTGTGCTGAGAGAGAGCAGAGAACTGATAGTGTGCTGAGAGAGAGAGCAGAGAACTGATAGTGTGCTGAGAGAGAGCAGAGAACTGATAGTGTGCTGAGAGAGCAGAGAACTGATAGTGTGCTGAGAGCAGAGAACTGATAGTGTATTGAGAGAGCAGAGAACTGATAGTGTGTTGAGAGAGCAAAGAACTGATCGTGTGCTGAAAGAGAGAGAGCAGAGAACTGATAGTGTGCTGAGAGAGAGCAGAGAACTGATAGTGTGCTGAGAGAGAAAGCAGAGAACTGATAGTGTGCTGAGAGAGAGCAGAGAACTGATAGTGTGCTGAGAGAGCAGAGAGAACTGATAGTGTGCTGAGAGAGAAAGCAGAGAACTGATAGTGTGCTGAGAGAGAGAGCAGAGAACTGATAGTGTGCTGAGAGAGAGCATAGAACTGATAGTGTGCTGAGAGAGCAGAGAGAACTGATAGTGTGCTGAGAGAGAGCAGAGAACTGATAGTGTGCTGAGAGAGAGAGCAGAGAACTGATAGTGTGCTGAGAGAGCAGAGAACTGATAGTGTGCTGAGAGAGCAGAGAACTGATAGTGTGCTGAGAGAGCAGAGAACTGATAGTGTGCTGAGAGAGCAGAGAACGGATAGTGTGCTGAGAGAGAGCAGAGAACTGATAGTGTGCTGAGAGAGCAGAGAGAACTGATAGTGTGCTGAGAGAGCAGAGAGAACTGATAGTGTGCTGAGAGAGAGAGCAGAGAACTGAGAGTGTGCTGAGAGAGCAGAGAACTGATAGTGTGCTGAGAGAGCAGAGAGAACTGAGAGTGTGCTGAGAGAGAACAGAGAGAACTGATAGTGTGCTGAGAGAGAGCAGAGAGAACTGATAGTGTGCTGAGAGAGAGAGCAGAGAACTGAGAGTGTGCTGAGAGAGCAGAGAACTGATAGTGTGCTGAGAGAGAGCAGAGAACTGATAGTGTGCTGAGAGAGAGAGCAGAGAACTGATAGTGTGCTGAGAGAGAGCAGAGAACTGATAGTGTGCTGAGAGAGAGCAGAGAACTGATAGTGTGCTGAGAGAGAGCAGAGAACTGATAGTGTGCTGAGAGAGCAGAGAGAACTGATAGTGTGCTGAGAGAGCAGAGAACTGATAGTGTGCTGAGAGAGCAGAGAGAACTGATAGTGTGCTGAGAGAGCAGAGAACTGATAGTGTGCTGAGAGAGCAGAGAGAACTGATAGTGTGCTGAGAGAGCAGAGAACTGATAGTGTGCTGAGAGAGCAGAGAGAACTGATAGTGTGCTGAGAGAGAGCAGAGAACTGATAGTGTGCTGAGAGAGCAGAGAACTGATAGTGTGCTGAGAGAGCAGAGAACTGATAGTGTGCTGAGAGAGCAGAGAACGGATAGTGTGCTGAGAGAGAGCAGAGAACTGATAGTGTGCTGAGAGAGAGCAGAGAACTGATAGTGTGCTGAGAGAGCAGAGAGAACTGATAGTGTGCTGAGAGAGAGAGCAGAGAACTGATAGTGTGCTGAGAGAGAGCAGAGAACTGATAGTGTGCTGAGAGAGCAGAGAGAACTGATAGTGTGCTGAGAAAGAGCAGAGAACTGATAGTGTGCTGAGAGAGAGAGAACGGATAGTGTGCTGAGAGAGAGCAGAGAACTGATAGTGTGCTGAGAGAGCAGAGAACTGATAGTGTGCTGAGAGAGCAGAGAACTGATAGTGTGTTGAGAGAGCAGAGAACTGATAGTGTGTTGAGAGAGCAGAGAACTGATCGTGTGCTGAAAGAGAGAGCAGAGAACTGATAGTGTGCTGAGAGAGAGCAGAGAACTGATAGTGTGCTGAGAGAGAGAGAGCAGAGAACTGATAGTGTGCTGAGAGAGAGCAGAGAGAACTGATAGTGTGCTGAGAGAGAAAGCAGAGAACTGATAGTGTGCTGAGAGAGCAGAGAGAACTGATAGTGTGCTGAGAGAGAGAGCAGAGAACTGATAGTGTGCTGAGAGAGAGCAGAGAGAACTGATAGTGTGCTGAGAGAGAACAGAGAGAACTGATAGTGTGCTGAGAGAGAGAGCAGAGAACTGATAGTGTGCTGAGAGAGAGCAGAGAACTGATAGTGTGCTGAGAGAGAGCAGAGAACTGATAGTGTGCTGAGAGAGAGAGCAGAGAACTGATAGTGTGGTGAGAGAGAGAGCAGAGAACTGATAGTGTGCTGAGAGAGAGAGCAGAGAACTGATGTGTGCTGAGAGAGAGAGAGAGCATAGAACTGATAGTGTGCTGAGAGAGAGAGAGCAGAGAGAACTGATAGTGTGCTGAGAGAGAGAGCAGAGAACTGATAGTGTGCTGAGAGAGAGAGCAGAGAACTGATAGTGTGCTGAGAGAGAGAGCAGAGAACTGATAGTGTGCTGAGAGAGAGAGCAGAGAACTGATGTGTGCTGAGAGAGAGAGAGAGCATAGAACTGATAGTGTGCTGAGAGAGAACAGAGAGAACTGATAGTGTGCTGAGAGAGAGAGCAGAGAACTGATGTGTGCTGAGAGAGAGAGCAGAGAACTGATAGTGTGCTGAGAGAGAGAGCAGAGAACTGATGTGTGCTGAGAGAGAGAGAGAGCATAGAACTGATAGTGTGCTGAGAGAGAACAGAGAGAACTGATAGTGTGCTGAGAGAGAGCAGAGAACTGATAGTGTGCTGAGAGAGAGAGCAGAGAACTGATGTGTGCTGAGAGAGAGAGCAGAGAACTGATAGTGTGCTGAGAGAGAGCAGAGAACTGATAGTGTGCTGAGAGAGAGCAGAGAGTACTGATAGTGTGCTGAGAGAGCAGAGGGACTCCGGTCTGTATATAATGATTATACCTCGTTACATGACATTGTGACACGGGACAGTGACAGTATGACCCAGGAGAGGGACTCCGGTCTGTATATAATGATTATACCACGTTACATGACATTGTGACACGGGGGAGTGACAGTATGACCCAGGAGAGGGACTCCGGTCTGTATATAATGATTATACCACGTTACATGACATTGTGACACGGGACAGTGACAGTATGACCCAGGAGAGGGACTCCGGTCTGTATATAATGATTATACCTCGTTACATGACATTGTGACACGGGACAGTGACAGTATGACCCAGGAGAGGGACTCCGGTCTGTATATAATGATTATACCACGTTACATGACATTGTAACACGTGACAGTATGACCCAGGAGAGGGACTCCGGTCTGTATATAATGATTATACCACATTACATGACATTGTGACACGGGACAGTGACAGTATGACCCAGGAGAGGGACTCCGGTCTGTATATAATGATTATACCTCGTTACATGACATTGTGACACGGGGGAGTGACAGTATGACCCAGGAGAGGGACTCCGGTCTGTATATAATGATTATACCACGTTACATGACATTGTGACACGTGACAGTGACAGTATGACCCAGGAGAGGGACTCCGGTCTGTATATAATGATTATACCACGTTACATGACATTGTGACACGGGACAGTGACAGTATGACGCAGGAGAGGGACTCCGGTCTGTATATAATGATTATACCACGTTACATGACATTGTGACACGGGACAGTGACAGTATGACCCAGGAGAGGGACTCCGGTCTGTATATAATGATTATACCTCGTTACATGACATTGTGACACGGGACAGTGACAGTATGACCCAGGAGAGGGACTCCGGTCTGTATATAATGATTATACCACGTTACATGACATTGTGACACGGGGGAGTGACAGTATGACCCAGGAGAGGGACTCCGGTCTGTATATAATGATTATACCACGTTACATGACATTGTGACACGGGACAGTAACAGTATGACCCAGGAGAGGGACTCCGGTCTGTATATAATGATTATACCTCGTTACATGACATTGTGACACGGGACAGTGACAGTATGACCCAGGAGAGGGACTCCGGTCTGTATATAATGATTATACCACGTTACATGACATTGTGACACGTGACAGTGACAGTATGACCCAGGAGAGGGACTCCGGTCTGTATATAATGATTATACCACGTCACATGACATTGTGACACGGGGGAGTGACAGTATGACCCAGGAGAGGGACTCCGGTCTGTATATAATGATTATACCTCGTTACATGACATTGTGACACGGGACAGTGACAGTATGACCCAGGAGAGGGACTCCGGTCTGTATATAATGATTATAGCACGTTACATGACATTGTGACACGGGACAGTGACAGTATGACCCAGGAGAGGGACTCCGGTCTGTATATAATGATTATACCACGTTACATGACATTGTGACACGGGACAGTGACAGTATGACCCAGGAGAGGGACTCCGGTCTGTATATAATGATTATACCACGTTACATGACATTGTGACACGGGACAGTGACAGTATGACCCAGGAGAGGGACTCCGGTCTGTATATAATGATTATACCACGTTACATGACATTGTGACACGGGGGAGTGACAGTATGACCCAGGAGACGGACTCCGGTCTGTATATAATGATTATACCACGTTACATGACATTGTGACACGGGACAGTGACAGTATGACCCAGGAGAGGGACTCCGGTCTGTATATAATGATTATACCACGTTACATGACATTGTGACACGGGACAGTGACAGTATGACCCAGGAGAGGGACTCCGGTCTGTATATAATGATTATACCTCGTTACATGACATTGTGACACGGGACAGTGACAGTATGACCCAGGAGAGGGACTCCGGTCTGTATATAATGATTATACCACGTTACATGACATTGTGACACGGGACAGTGACAGTATGACGCAGGAGAGGGACTCCGGTCTGTATATAATGATTATACCACGTTACATGACATTGTGACACGTGACAGTATGACCCAGGAGAGGGACTCCGGTCTGTATATAATGATTATACCACGTTACATGACATTGTGACACGGGACAGTGACAGTATGACCCAGGAGAGGGACTCCGGTCTGTATATAATGATTATACCTCGTTACATGACATTGTGACACGGGGGAGTGACAGTATGACCCAGGAGAGGGACTCCGGTCTGTATATAATGATTATACTACGTTACATGACATTGTGACACGTGACAGTGACAGTATGACCCAGGAGAGGGACTCCGGTCTGTATATGATGATTATACCATGTTACATGACATTGTGACACGGGACAGTGACAGTATGACCCAGGAGAGGGACTCCGGTCTGTATATAATGATTATACCACGTTACATGACATTGTGACACGGGACAGTGACAGTATGACCCAGGAGAGGGACTCCGGTCTGTATATAATGATTATACCACGTTACATGACATTGTGACACGGGGGAGTGACAGTATGACCCAGGAGAGGGACTCCGGTCTGTATATAATGATTATACCACATTACATGACATTGTGACACGGGACAGTGACAGTATGACCCAGGAGAGGGACTCCGGTCTGTATATAATGATTATACCACGTTACATGACATTGTGACACGGGGGAGTGACAGTATGACCCAGGAGAGGGACTCCGGTCTGTATATAATGATTATACCACGTTACATGACATTGTGACACGGGGGAGTGACAGTATGACCCAGGAGAGGGACTCCGGTCTGTATATAATGATTATACCACGTTACATGACATTGTGACATGTGACAGTGAGAGTATGACCCAGGAGAGGGACTCCGGTCTGTATATAATGATTATACCACGTTACATGACATTGTGACACGGGACAGTGACAGTATGACCCAGGAGAGGGACTCCGGTCTGTATATAATGATTATACCACGTTACATGACATTGTGACACGGGACAGTGACAGTATGACCCAGGAGAGGGACTCCGGTCTGTATATAATGATTATACCACGTTACATGACATTGTGACACGGGGGAGTGACAGTATGACCCAGGAGAGGGACTCCGGTCTGTATATAATGATTATACCACGTTACATGACATTGTGACATGTGACAGTGAGAGTATGACCCAGGAGAGGGACTCCGGTCTGTATATAATGATTATACCACGTTACATGACATTGTGACACGTGACAGTGACAGTATGACCCAGGAGAGGGACTCCGGTCTGTATATAATGATTATACCACGTTACATGACATTGTGACACGGGGGAGTGACAGTATGACCCAGGAGAGGGACTCCGGTCTGTATATAATGATTATACCTCGTTACATGACATTGTGACACGGGACAGTGACAGTATGACCCAGGAGAGGGACTCCGGTCTGTATATAATGATTATACCACGTTACATGACATTGTGACACGGGGGAGTGACAGTATGACCCAGGAGAGGGACTCCGGTCTGTATATAATGATTATACCACGTTACATGACATTGTGACACGGGACAGTGACAGTATGACCCAGGAGAGGGACTCCGGTCTGTATATAATGATTATACCTCGTTACATGACATTGTGACACGGGACAGTGACAGTATGACCCAGGAGAGGGACTCCGGTCTGTATATAATGATTATACCACGTTACATGACATTGTAACACGTGACAGTATGACCCAGGAGAGGGACTCCGGTCTGTATATAATGATTATACCACATTACATGACATTGTGACACGGGACAGTGACAGTATGACCCAGGAGAGGGACTCCGGTCTGTATATAATGATTATACCTCGTTACATGACATTGTGACACGGGGGAGTGACAGTATGACCCAGGAGAGGGACTCCGGTCTGTATATAATGATTATACCACGTTACATGACATTGTGACACGTGACAGTGACAGTATGACCCAGGAGAGGGACTCCGGTCTGTATATAATGATTATACCACGTTACATGACATTGTGACACGGGACAGTGACAGTATGACGCAGGAGAGGGACTCCGGTCTGTATATAATGATTATACCACGTTACATGACATTGTGACACGGGACAGTGACAGTATGACCCAGGAGAGGGACTCCGGTCTGTATATAATGATTATACCTCGTTACATGACATTGTGACACGGGACAGTGACAGTATGACCCAGGAGAGGGACTCCGGTCTGTATATAATGATTATACCACGTTACATGACATTGTGACACGGGACAGTGACAGTATGACCCAGGAGAGGGACTCCGGTCTGTATATAATGATTATACCACGTTACATGACATTGCGACATGTGACAGTGACAGTATGACCCAGGAGAGGGACTCCGGTCTGTATATAATGATTATACCACGTTACATGACATTGTGACACGGGACAGTGACAGTATGACCCAGGAGAGGGACTCCGGTCTGTATATAATGATTATACCTCGTTACATGACATTGTGACACGGGACAGTGACAGTATGACCCAGGAGAGGGACTCCGGTCTGTATATAATGATTATACCACGTTACATGACATTGTGACACGTGACAGTGACAGTATGACCCAGGAGAGGGACTCCGGTCTGTATATAATGATTATACCACGTCACATGACATTGTGACACGGGGGAGTGACAGTATGACCCAGGAGAGGGACTCCGGTCTGTATATAATGATTATACCTCGTTACATGACATTGTGACACGGGACAGTGACAGTATGACCCAGGAGAGGGACTCCGGTCTGTATATAATGATTATAGCACGTTACATGACATTGTGACACGGGACAGTGACAGTATGACCCAGGAGAGGGACTCCGGTCTGTATATAATGATTATACCACGTTACATGACATTGTGACACGGGACAGTGACAGTATGACCCAGGAGAGGGACTCCGGTCTGTATATAATGATTATACCACGTTACATGACATTGTGACACGGGACAGTGACAGTATGACCCAGGAGAGGGACTCCGGTCTGTATATAATGATTATACCACGTTACATGACATTGTGACACGGGGGAGTGACAGTATGACCCAGGAGACGGACTCCGGTCTGTATATAATGATTATACCACGTTACATGACATTGTGACACGGGACAGTGACAGTATGACCAAGGAGAGGGACTCCGGTCTGTATATAATGATTATACCACGTTACATGACATTGTGACACGGGACAGTGACAGTATGACCCAGGAGAGGGACTCCGGTCTGTATATAATGATTATACCTCGTTACATGACATTGTGACACGGGACAGTGACAGTATGACCCAGGAGAGGGACTCCGGTCTGTATATAATGATTATACCACGTTACATGACATTGTGACACGGGACAGTGACAGTATGACGCAGGAGAGGGACTCCGGTCTGTATATAATGATTATACTACGTTACATGACATTGTGACACGGGACAGTGACAGTATGACCCAGGAGAGGGACTCCGGTCTGTATATAATGATTATACCACGTTACATGACATTGTGACACGGGACAGTGACAGTATGACCCAGGAGAGGGACTCCGGTCTGTATATAATGATTATACCACGTTACATGACATTGTGACACGGGGGAGTGACAGTATGACCCAGGAGAGGGACTCCGGTCTGTATATAATGATTATACCACATTACATGACATTGTGACACGGGGGAGTGACAGTATGACCCAGGAGAGGGACTCCGGTCTGTATATAATGATTATACCACGTTACATGACATTGTGACACGGGGGAGTGACAGTATGACCCAGGAGAGGGACTCCGGTCTGTATATAATGATTATACCACGTTACATGACATTGTGACACGGGGGAGTGACAGTATGACCCAGGAGAGGGACTCCGGTCTGTATATAATGATTATACCACGTTACATGACATTGTGACATGTGACAGTGAGAGTATGACCCAGGAGAGGGACTCCGGTCTGTATATAATGATTATACCACGTTACATGACATTGTGACACGGGACAGTGACAGTATGACCCAGGAGAGGGACTCCGGTCTGTATATAATGATTATACCACGTTACATGACATTGTGACACGGGACAGTGACAGTATGACCCAGGAGAGGGACTCCGGTCTGTATATAATGATTATACCACGTTACATGACATTGTGACACGGGGGAGTGACAGTATGACCCAGGAGAGGGACTCCGGTCTGTATATAATGATTATACCACGTTACATGACATTGTGACACGGGGGAGTGACAGTATGACCCAGGAGAGGGACTCCGGTCTGTATATAATGATTATACCACGTTACATGACATTGTGACATGTGACAGTGAGAGTATGACCCAGGAGAGGGACTCCGGTCTGTATATAATGATTATACCACGTTACATGACATTGTGACATGTGACAGTATGACCCAGGAGAGGGACTCCGGTCTGTATATAATGATTATACCACGTTACATGACATTGTGACACGGGGGAGTGACAGTATGACCCAGGAGAGGGACTCCGGTCTGTATATAATGATTATACCACGTTACATGACATTGTGACATGTGACAGTATGACCCAGGAGAGGGACTCCGGTCTGTATATAATGATTATACCACGTTACATGACATTGTGACACGGGACAGTGACAGTATGACCCAGGAGAGGGACTCCGGTCTGTATATAATGATTATACCTCGTTACATGACATTGTGACACGGGGGAGTGACAGTATGACCCAGGAGAGGGACTCCGGTCTGTATATAATGATTATACCACGTTACATGACATTGTGACACGGGGGAGTGACAGTATGACCCAGGAGAGGGACTCCGGTCTGTATATAATGATTATACCACGTTACATGACATTGTGACACGTGACAGTGACAGTATGACCCAGGAGAGGGACTCCGGTCTGTATATAATGATTATACCACGTTACATGACATTGTGACATGTGACAGTATGACCCAGGAGAGGGACTCCGGTCTGTATATAATGATTATACCACGTTACATGACATTGTGACACGGGACAGTGACAGTATGACCCAGGAGAGGGACTCCGGTCTGTATATAATGATTATACCACGTTACATGACATTGTGACACGGGACAGTGACAGTATGACCCAGGAGAGGGACTCCGGTCTGTATATAATGATTATACCACGTTACATGACATTGTGACACGGGGGAGTGACAGTATGACCCAGGAGAGGGACTCCGGTCTGTATATAATGATTATACCTCGTTACATGACATTGTGACACGGGACAGTGACAGTATGACCCAGGAGAGGGACTCCGGTCTGTATATAATGATTATACCACGTTACATGACATTGTGACACGGGACAGTGACAGTATGACCCAGGAGAGGGACTCCGGTCTGTATATAATGATTATACCACGTTACATGACATTGTGACACGTGACAGTGACAGTATGACCCAGGAGAGGGACTCCGGTCTGTATATAATGATTATACCACGTTACATGACATTGTGACATGTGACAGTGAGAGTATGACCCAGGAGAGGGACTCCGGTCTGTATATAATGATTATACCACGTTACATGACATTGTGACACGGGACAGTGACAGTATGACCCAGGAGAGGGACTCCGGTCTGTATATAATGATTATACCACGTTACATGACATTGTGACACGGGACAGTGACAGTGACAGTATGACGCAGGAGAGGGACTCCGGTCTGTATATAATGATTATACCTCGTTACATGACATTGTGACATGTGACAGTATGACCCAGGAGAGGGACTCCGGTCTGTATATAATGATTATACCACGTTACATGACATTGTGACACGTGACAGTATGACCCAGGAGAGGGACTCCGGTCTGTATATAATGATTATACCACGTTACATGACATTGTGACACGTGACAGTGACAGTATGACCCAGGAGAGGGACTCCGGTCTGTATATAATGATTATACCACGTTACATGACATTGTGACACGGGACAGTGACAGTATGACCCAGGAGAGGGACTCCGGTCTGTATATAATGATTATACCACGTTACATGACATTGTGACACGGGGAGTGACAGTATGACCCAGGAGAGGGACTCCGGTCTGTATATAATGATTATACCACGTTACATGACATTGTGACACGGGACAGTGAGAGTATGACCCAGGAGAGGGACTCCGGTCTGTATATAATGATTATACCACGTTACATGACATTGTGACACGGGACAGTGACAGTATGACCCAGGAGAGGGACTCCGGTCTGTATATAATGATTATACCACGTTACATGACATTGTGACACGGGACAGTGACAGTATGACCCAGGAGAGGGACTCTGGTCTGTATATAATGATTATACCACGTTACATGACATTGTGACACGGGGGAGTGAGAGTATGACCCAGGAGAGGGACTCCGGTCTGTATATAATGATTAAACCATGTTACATGACATTGTGACATGTGACAGTGACAGTATGACCCAGGAGAGGGACTCCGGTCTGTATATAATGATTATACCACGTTACATGACATTGTGACACGGGACAGTGACAGTATGACCCAGGAGAGGGACTCCGGTCTGTATATAATGATTATACCACGTTACATGACATTGTGACACGGGACAGTGACAGTATGACCCAGGAGAGGGACTCCGGTCTGTATATAATGATTATACCACGTTACATGACATTGTGACACGGGACAGTGACAGTATGACCCAGGAGAGGGACTCCGGTCTGTATATAATGATTATACCACGTTACATGACATTGTGACATGTGACAGTGAGAGTATGACCCAGGAGAGGGACTCCGGTCTGTATATAATGATTATACCACGTTACATGACATTGTGACACGGGACATTGACAGTATGACCCAGGAGAGGGACTCCGGTCTGTATATAATGATTATACCACGTTACATGACATTGTGACACGGGGGAGTGACAGTATGACCCAGGAGAGGGACTCCGGTCTGTATATAATGATTATACCACGTTACATGACATTGTGACACGGGGGAGTGACAGTATGACCCAGGAGAGGGACTCCGGTCTGTATATAATGATTATACCACGTTACATGACATTGTGACATGTGACAGTGACAGTATGACCCAGGAGAGGGACTCCGGTCTGTATATAATGATTATACCACGTTACATGACATTGTGACACAGGGGAGTGACAGTATGACCCAGGAGAGGGACTCCGGTCTGTATATAATGATTATACCATGTTACATGACATTGTGACACGGGGGAGTGACAGTATGACCCAGGAGAGGGACTCCGGTCTGTATATAATGATTATACCGCGTTACATGACATTGTGACACGGGGGAGTGACAGTATGACCCAGGAGAGGGACTCCGGTCTGTATATAATGATTATACCACGTCACATGACATTGTGACACGGGACAGTGACAGTATGACCCAGGAGAGGGACTCCGGTCTGTATATAATGATTATACCACGTTACATGACATTGTGACACGGGGGAGTGACAGTATGACCCAGGAGAGGGACTCCGGTCTGTATATAATGATTATACCACGTTACATGACATTGTGACACGGGACAGTGACAGTATGACGCAGGAGAGGGACTCCGGTCTGTATATAATGATTATACCACGTTACATGACATTGTGACACGGGACAGTGACAGTATGACCCAGGAGAGGGACTCCGGTCTGTATATAATGATTATACCACGTTACATGACATTGTGACACGGGACAGTGACAGTATGACCCAGGAGAGGGACTCCGGTCTGTATATAATGATTATACCACGTTACATGACATTGTGACACGGGGGAGTGACAGTATGACCCAGGAGAGGGACTCCGGTCTGTATATAATGATTATACCACGTTACATGACATTGTGACACGGGACAGTGACAGTATGACCCAGGAGAGGGACTCCGGTCTGTATATAATGATTATACCACGTTACATGACATTGTGACACGGGACAGTGACAGTATGACCCAGGAGAGGGACTCCGGTCTGTATATAATGATTATACCACGTTACATGACATTGTGACACGGGACAGTGACAGTATGACCCAGGAGAGGGACTCCGGTCTGTATATAATGATTATACCACGTTACATGACATTGTGACACGGGGGAGTGACAGTATGACCCAGGAGAGGGACTCCGGTCTGTATATAATGATTATACCACGTTACATGACATTGTGACACGTGACAGTGACAGTATGACCCAGGAGAGGGACTCCGGTCTGTATATAATGATTATACCACGTCACATGACATTGTGACACGGGGGAGTGACAGTATGACCCAGGAGAGGGACTCCGGTCTGTATATAATGATTATACCACGTTACATGACATTGTGACACGGGGGAGTGACAGTATGACCCAGGAGAGGGACTCCGGTCTGTATATAATGATTATACCACGTTACATGACATTGTGACACGGGACAGTGACAGTATGACGCAGGAGAGGGACTCCGGTCTGTATATAATGATTATACCACGTTACATGACATTGTGACACGGGGGAGTGACAGTATGACCCAGGAGAGGGACTCCGGTCTGTATATAATGATTATACCACGTTACATGACATTGTGACATGTGACAGTGACAGTATGACCCAGGAGAGGGACTCCGTCTGTATATAATGATTATACCACGTTACATGACATTGTGACATGTGACAGTGACAGTATGACCCAGGAGAGGGACTCCGGTCTGTATATAATGATTATACCATGTTACATGACATTGTGACACGGGGGAGTGACAGTATGACCCAGGAGAGGGACTCCGGTCTGTATATAATGATTATACCATGTTACATGACATTGTGACATGTGACAGTGAGAGTATGACCCAGGAGAGGGACTCCGGTCTGTATATAATGATTATACCACGTTACATGACATTGTGACACGGGGGAGTGACAGTATGACCCAGGAGAGGGACTCCGGTCTGTATATAATGATTATACCACGTTACATGACATTGTGACATGTGACAGTGAGAGTATGACCCAGGAGAGGGACTCCGGTCTGTATATAATGATTATACCACGTTACATGACATTGTGACACGGGGGAGTGACAGTATGACCCAGGAGAGGGACTCCGGTCTGTATATAATGATTATACCACGTTACATGACATTGTGACACGTGACAGTGACAGTATGACCCAGGAGAGGGACTCCGGTCTGTATATAATGATTATACCACGTTACATGACATTGTGACACGGGACAGTGACAGTATGACCCAGGAGAGGGACTCCGGTCTGTATATAATGATTATACCACGTTACATGGCATTGTGACACGAGGGAGTGACAGTATGACCCAGGAGAGGGACTCCGGTCTGTATATAATGATTATACCACGTTACATGACATTGTGACACGGGACAGTGACAGTATGACCCAGGAGAGGGACTCCGGTCTGTATATAATGATTATACCACGTTACATGACATTGTGACACGGGGTAGTGACAGTATGACCCAGGAGAGGGACTCCGGTCTGTATATAATGATTATACCACGTTACATGACATTGTGACACGTGACAGTGACAGTATGACCCAGGAGAGGGACTCCGGTCTGTATATAATGATTATACCACGTTACATGACATTGTGACACGTGACAGTATGACCCAGGAGAGGGACTCCGGTCTGTATATAATGATTATACCACATTACATGACATTGTGACACGGGACAGTGACAGTATGACCCAGGAGAGGGACTCCGGTCTGTATATAATGATTATACCACGTTACAGGACATTGTGACACGGGACAGTGACAGTATGACCCAGGAGAGGGACTCCGGTCTGTATATAATGATTATACCACGTTACATGACATTGTGACACGGGACAGTGACAGTATGACCCAGGAGAGGGACTCCGGTCTGTATATAATGATTATACCTCGTTACATGACATTGTGACACGGGACAGTGACAGTATGACCCAGGAGAGGGACTCCGGTCTGTATATAATGATTATACCACGTTACATGACATTGTGACACGTGACAGTGACAGTATGACCCAGGAGAGGGACTCCGGTCTGTATATAATGATTATACCACGTTACATGACATTGTGACATGTGACAGTGACAGTATGACCCAGGAGAGGGACTCCGGTCTGTATATAATGATTATACCACGTTACATGACATTGTGACACGGGGGAGTGACAGTATGACCCAGGAGAGGGACTCCGGTCTGTATATAATGATTATACCACGTTACATGACATTGTGACACGTGACAGTGACAGTATGACCCAGGAGAGGGACTCCGGTCTGTATATAATGATTATACCACGTTACATGACATTGTGACACGTGACAGTGACAGTATGACCCAGGAGAGGGACTCCGGTCTGTATATAATGATTATACCACGTTACATGACATTGTGACACGGGACAGTGACAGTATGACCCAGGAGAGGGACTCCGGTCTGTATATAATGATTATACCACGTTACATGACATTGTGACACGGGGGAGTGACAGTATGACCCAGGAGAGGGACTCCGGTCTGTATATAATGATTATACCACATTACATGACATTGTGACACGGGACAGTGACAGTATGACCCAGGAGAGGGACTCCGGTCTGTATATAATGATTATACCACGTTACATGACATTGTGACACGGGGGAGTGACAGTATGACCCAGGAGAGGGACTCCGGTCTGTATATAATGATTATACCACGTCACATGACATTGTGACACGTGACAGTGACAGTATGACCCAGGAGAGGGACTCCGGTCTGTATATAATGATTATACCACGTTACATGACATTGTGACACGGGACAGTGACAGTATGACCCAGGAGAGGGACTCTGGTCTGTATATAATGATTATACCACGTTACATGACATTGTGACACGGGACAGTGACAGTATGACCCAGGAGAGGGACTCCGGTCTGTATATAATGATTATACCACGTTACATGACATTGTGACACGGGACAGTGACAGTATGACCCAGGAGAGGGACTCCGGTCTGTATATAATGATTATACCACGTTACATGATATTGTGACACGGGGGAGTGACAGTATGACCCAGGAGAGGGACTCCGGTCTGTATATAATGATTATACCACGTTACATGACATTGTGACACGGGGGAGTGACAGTATGACCCAGGAGAGGGACTCCGGTCTGTATATAATGATTATACCACGTTACATGACATTGTGACATGGGACAGTGACAGTATGACCCAGGAGAGGGACTCCGGTCTGTATATAATGATTATACCACGTTACATGACATTGTGACACGGGACAGTGACAGTATGACCCAGGAGAGGGACTCCGGTCTGTATATAATGATTATACCACGTTACATGACATTGTGACACGGGACAGTGACAGTATGACCCAGGAGAGGGACTCCGGTCTGTATATAATGATTATACCACGTTACATGACATTGTGACACGGGACAGTGACAGTGTGACCCAGGAGAGGGACTCCGGCCTGTATATAATGATTATACCACGTTACATGACATTGTGACACGGGACAGTATGACCCAGGAGAGGGACTCCGGTCTGTATATAATGATTATACCACGTTACATGACATTGTGACACGGGACAGTGACAGTATGACCCAGGAGAGGGACTCCGGTCTGTATATAATGATTATACCTCGTTACATGACATTGTGACACGGGACAGTGACAGTATGACCCAGGAGAGGGACTCCGGTCTGTATATAATGATTATACCACGTTACATGACATTGTAACACGTGACAGTATGACCCAGGAGAGGGACTCCGGTCTGTATATAATGATTATACCACATTACATGACATTGTGACACGGGACAGTGACAGTATGACCCAGGAGAGGGACTCCGGTCTGTATATAATGATTATACCTCGTTACATGACATTGTGACACGGGGGAGTGACAGTATGACCCAGGAGAGGGACTCCGGTCTGTATATAATGATTATACCACGTTACATGACATTGTGACACGTGACAGTGACAGTATGACCCAGGAGAGGTACTCCGGTCTGTATATAATGATTATACCACGTTACATGACATTGTGACACGGGACAGTGACAGTATGACGCAGGAGAGGGACTCCGGTCTGTATATAATGATTATACCACGTTACATGACATTGTGACACGGGACAGTGACAGTATGACCCAGGAGAGGGACTCCGGTCTGTATATAATGATTATACCTCGTTACATGACATTGTGACACGGGACAGTGACAGTATGACCCAGGAGAGGGACTCCGGTCTGTATATAATGATTATACCACGTTACATGACATTGTGACACGGGGGAGTGACAGTATGACCCAGGAGAGGGACTCCGGTCTGTATATAATGATTATACCACGTTACATGACATTGTGACACGGGACAGTGACAGTATGACCCAGGAGAGGGACTCCGGTCTGTATATAATGATTATACCTCGTTACATGACATTGTGACACGGGACAGTGACAGTATGACCCAGGAGAGGGACTCCGGTCTGTATATAATGATTATACCACGTCACATGACATTGTGACACGGGGGAGTGACAGTATGACCCAGGAGAGGGACTCCGGTCTGTATATAATGATTATACCACGTTACATGACATTGTGACATGTGACAGTGACAGTATGACGCAGGAGAGGGACTCCGGTCTGTATATAATGATTATACCACGTTACATGACATTGTGACACGGGACAGTGACAGTATGACCCAGGAGAGGGACTCCGGTCTGTATATAATGATTATACCTCGTTACATGACATTGTGACACGGGACAGTGACAGTATGACCCAGGAGAGGGACTCCGGTCTGTATATAATGATTATACCACGTTACATGACATTGTGACATGTGACAGTGACAGTATGACCCAGGAGAGGGACTCCGGTCTGTATATAATGATTATACCACGTTACATGACATTGTGACACGGG
Source organism: Ascaphus truei (assembly GCF_040206685.1). Classification (NCBI taxonomy): domain Eukaryota; kingdom Metazoa; phylum Chordata; class Amphibia; order Anura; family Ascaphidae; genus Ascaphus; species Ascaphus truei. Next base: position 36,939 of record NW_027454588.1, on the reverse strand, counting down.
ACAGTGACAGTATGACCCAGGAGAGGGACTCCGGTCTGTATATAATGATTATACCACGTTACATGACATTGTGACACGGGGGAGTGACAGTATGACCCAGGAGACGGACTCCGGTCTGTATATAATGATTATACCACGTTACATGACATTGTGACACGGGACAGTGACAGTATGACCCAGGAGAGGGACTCCGGTCTGTATATAATGATTATACCACGTTACATGACATTGTGACACGGGACAGTGACAGTATGACCCAGGAGAGGGACTCCGGTCTGTATATAATGATTATACCTCGTTACATGACATTGTGACACGGGACAGTGACAGTATGACCCAGGAGAGGGACTCCGGTCTGTATATAATGATTATACCACGTTACATGACATTGTGACACGGGACAGTGACAGTATGACGCAGGAGAGGGACTCCGGTCTGTATATAATGATTATACTACGTTACATGACATTGTGACACGGGACAGTGACAGTATGACCCAGGAGAGGGACTCCGGTCTGTATATAATGATTATACCACGTTACATGACATTGTGACACGGGACAGTGACAGTATGACCCAGGAGAGGGACTCCGGTCTGTATATAATGATTATACCACGTTACATGACATTGTGACACGGGGGAGTGACAGTATGACCCAGGAGAGGGACTCCGGTCTGTATATAATGATTATACCACATTACATGACATTGTGACACGGGGGAGTGACAGTATGACCCAGGAGAGGGACTCCGGTCTGTATATAATGATTATACCACGTTACATGACATTGTGACACGGGGGAGTGACAGTATGACCCAGGAGAGGGACTCCGGTCTGTATATAATGATTATACCACGTTACATGACATTGTGACATGTGACAGTGAGAGTATGACCCAGGAGAGGGACTCCGGTCTGTATATAATGATTATACCACGTTACATGACATTGTGACACGGGACAGTGACAGTATGACCCAGGAGAGGGACTCCGGTCTGTATATAATGATTATACCACGTTACATGACATTGTGACACGGGACAGTGACAGTATGACCCAGGAGAGGGACTCCGGTCTGTATATAATGATTATACCACGTTACATGACATTGTGACACGGGGGAGTGACAGTATGACCCAGGAGAGGGACTCCGGTCTGTATATAATGATTATACCACGTTACATGACATTGTGACACGGGGGAGTGACAGTATGACCCAGGAGAGGGACTCCGGTCTGTATATAATGATTATACCACGTTACATGACATTGTGACATGTGACAGTGAGAGTATGACCCAGGAGAGGGACTCCGGTCTGTATATAATGATTATACCACGTTACATGACATTGTGACATGTGACAGTATGACCCAGGAGAGGGACTCCGGTCTGTATATAATGATTATACCACGTTACATGACATTGTGACACGGGGGAGTGACAGTATGACCCAGGAGAGGGACTCCGGTCTGTATATAATGATTATACCACGTTACATGACATTGTGACATGTGACAGTATGACCCAGGAGAGGGACTCCGGTCTGTATATAATGATTATACCACGTTACATGACATTGTGACACGGGACAGTGACAGTATGACCCAGGAGAGGGACTCCGGTCTGTATATAATGATTATACCTCGTTACATGACATTGTGACACGGGGGAGTGACAGTATGACCCAGGAGAGGGACTCCGGTCTGTATATAATGATTATACCACGTTACATGACATTGTGACACGGGGGAGTGACAGTATGACCCAGGAGAGGGACTCCGGTCTGTATATAATGATTATACCACGTTACATGACATTGTGACACGTGACAGTGACAGTATGACCCAGGAGAGGGACTCCGGTCTGTATATAATGATTATACCACGTTACATGACATTGTGACATGTGACAGTATGACCCAGGAGAGGGACTCCGGTCTGTATATAATGATTATACCACGTTACATGACATTGTGACACGGGACAGTGACAGTATGACCCAGGAGAGGGACTCCGGTCTGTATATAATGATTATACCACGTTACATGACATTGTGACACGGGACAGTGACAGTATGACCCAGGAGAGGGACTCCGGTCTGTATATAATGATTATACCACGTTACATGACATTGTGACACGTGACAGTGACAGTATGACCCAGGAGAGGGACTCCGGTCTGTATATAATGATTATACCACGTTACATGACATTGTGACATGTGACAGTGAGAGTATGACCCAGGAGAGGGACTCCGGTCTGTATATAATGATTATACCACGTTACATGACATTGTGACACGGGACAGTGACAGTATGACCCAGGAGAGGGACTCCGGTCTGTATATAATGATTATACCACGTTACATGACATTGTGACACGGGACAGTGACAGTATGACCCAGGAGAGGGACTCCGGTCTGTATATAATGATTATACCACGTTACATGACATTGTGACACGGGGAGTGACAGTATGACCCAGGAGAGGGACTCCGGTCTGTATATAATGATTATACCACGTTACATGACATTGTGACACGGGACAGTGAGAGTATGACCCAGGAGAGGGACTCCGGTCTGTATATAATGATTATACCACGTTACATGACATTGTGACACGGGACAGTGACAGTATGACCCAGGAGAGGGACTCCGGTCTGTATATAATGATTATACCACGTTACATGACATTGTGACACGGGACAGTGACAGTATGACGCAGGAGAGGGACTCCGGTCTGTATATAATGATTATACCTCGTTACATGACATTGTGACATGTGACAGTATGACCCAGGAGAGGGACTCCGGTCTGTATATAATGATTATACCACGTTACATGACATTGTGACACGTGACAGTATGACCCAGGAGAGGGACTCCGGTCTGTATATAATGATTATACCACGTTACATGACATTGTGACACGTGACAGTGACAGTATGACCCAGGAGAGGGACTCCGGTCTGTATATAATGATTATACCACGTTACATGACATTGTGACACGGGACAGTGACAGTATGACCCAGGAGAGGGACTCCGGTCTGTATATAATGATTATACCACGTTACATGACATTGTGACACGGGGAGTGACAGTATGACCCAGGAGAGGGACTCCGGTCTGTATATAATGATTATACCACGTTACATGACATTGTGACACGGGACAGTGAGAGTATGACCCAGGAGAGGGACTCCGGTCTGTATATAATGATTATACCACGTTACATGACATTGTGACACGGGACAGTGACAGTATGACCCAGGAGAGGGACTCCGGTCTGTATATAATGATTATACCACGTTACATGACATTGTGACACGGGACAGTGACAGTATGACCCAGGAGAGGGACTCTGGTCTGTATATAATGATTATACCACGTTACATGACATTGTGACACGGGGGAGTGAGAGTATGACCCAGGAGAGGGACTCCGGTCTGTATATAATGATTAAACCATGTTACATGACATTGTGACATGTGACAGTGACAGTATGACCCAGGAGAGGGACTCCGGTCTGTATATAATGATTATACCACGTTACATGACATTGTGACACGGGACAGTGACAGTATGACCCAGGAGAGGGACTCCGGTCTGTATATAATGATTATACCACGTTACATGACATTGTGACACGGGACAGTGACAGTATGACCCAGGAGAGGGACTCCGGTCTGTATATAATGATTATACCACGTTACATGACATTGTGACACGGGACAGTGACAGTATGACCCAGGAGAGGGATTCCGGTCTGTATATAATGATTATACCACGTTACATGACATTGTGACATGTGACAGTATGACCCAGGAGAGGGACTCCGGTCTGTATATAATGATTATACCACGTTACATGACATTGTGACACGGGACATTGACAGTATGACCCAGGAGAGGGACTCCGGTCTGTATATAATGATTATACCACGTTACATGACATTGTGACACGGGGGAGTGACAGTATGACCCAGGAGAGGGACTCCGGTCTGTATATAATGATTATACCACGTTACATGACATTGTGACACGGGGGAGTGACAGTATGACCCAGGAGAGGGACTCCGGTCTGTATATAATGATTATACCACGTTACATGACATTGTGACATGTGACAGTGACAGTATGACCCAGGAGAGGGACTCCGGTCTGTATATAATGATTATACCACGTTACATGACATTGTGACACAGGGGAGTGACAGTATGACCCAGGAGAGGGACTCCGGTCTGTATATAATGATTATACCATGTTACATGACATTGTGACACGGGGGAGTGACAGTATGACCCAGGAGAGGGACTCCGGTCTGTATATAATGATTATACCGCGTTACATGACATTGTGACACGGGGGAGTGACAGTATGACCCAGGAGAGGGACTCCGGTCTGTATATAATGATTATACCACGTCACATGACATTGTGACACGGGACAGTGACAGTATGACCCAGGAGAGGGACTCCGGTCTGTATATAATGATTATACCACGTTACATGACATTGTGACACGGGGGAGTGACAGTATGACCCAGGAGAGGGACTCCGGTCTGTATATAATGATTATACCACGTTACATGACATTGTGACACGGGACAGTGACAGTATGACGCAGGAGAGGGACTCCGGTCTGTATATAATGATTATACCACGTTACATGACATTGTGACACGGGACAGTGACAGTATGACCCAGGAGAGGGACTCCGGTCTGTATATAATGATTATACCACGTTACATGACATTGTGACACGGGACAGTGACAGTATGACCCAGGAGAGGGACTCCGGTCTGTATATAATGATTATACCACGTTACATGACATTGTGACACGGGGGAGTGACAGTATGACCCAGGAGAGGGACTCCGGTCTGTATATAATGATTATACCACGTTACATGACATTGTGACACGGGACAGTGACAGTATGACCCAGGAGAGGGACTCCGGTCTGTATATAATGATTATACCACGTTACATGACATTGTGACACGGGACAGTGACAGTATGACCCAGGAGAGGGACTCCGGTCTGTATATAATGATTATACCACGTTACATGACATTGTGACACGGGACAGTGACAGTATGACCCAGGAGAGGGACTCCGGTCTGTATATAATGATTATACCACGTTACATGACATTGTGACACGGGGGAGTGACAGTATGACCCAGGAGAGGGACTCCGGTCTGTATATAATGATTATACCACGTCACATGACATTGTGACACGGGGGAGTGACAGTATGACCCAGGAGAGGGACTCCGGTCTGTATATAATGATTATACCACGTTACATGACATTGTGACACGGGACAGTGACAGTATGACGCAGGAGAGGGACTCCGGTCTGTATATAATGATTATACCACGTTACATGACATTGTGACACGGGGGAGTGACAGTATGACCCAGGAGAGGGACTCCGGTCTGTATATAATGATTATACCACGTTACATGACATTGTGACATGTGACAGTGACAGTATGACCCAGGAGAGGGACTCCGGTCTGTATATAATGATTATACCACGTTACATGACATTGTGACATGTGACAGTGACAGTATGACCCAGGAGAGGGACTCCGGTCTGTATATAATGATTATACCATGTTACATGACATTGTGACACGGGGGAGTGACAGTATGACCCAGGAGAGGGACTCCGGTCTGTATATAATGATTATACCATGTTACATGACATTGTGACATGTGACAGTGAGAGTATGACCCAGGAGAGGGACTCCGGTCTGTATATAATGATTATACCACGTTACATGACATTGTGACACGGGGGAGTGACAGTATGACCCAGGAGAGGGACTCCGGTCTGTATATAATGATTATACCACGTTACATGACATTGTGACATGTGACAGTGAGAGTATGACCCAGGAGAGGGACTCCGGTCTGTATATAATGATTATACCACGTTACATGACATTGTGACACGGGGGAGTGACAGTATGACCCAGGAGAGGGACTCCGGTCTGTATATAATGATTATACCACGTTACATGACATTGTGACACGTGACAGTGACAGTATGACCCAGGAGAGGGACTCCGGTCTGTATATAATGATTATACCACGTTACATGACATTGTGACACGGGACAGTGACAGTATGACCCAGGAGAGGGACTCCGGTCTGTATATAATGATTATACCACGTTACATGGCATTGTGACACGAGGGAGTGACAGTATGACCCAGGAGAGGGACTCCGGTCTGTATATAATGATTATACCACGTTACATGACATTGTGACACGGGACAGTGACAGTATGACCCAGGAGAGGGACTCCGGTCTGTATATAATGATTATACCACGTTACATGACATTGTGACACGGGGTAGTGACAGTATGACCCAGGAGAGGGACTCCGGTCTGTATATAATGATTATACCACGTTACATGACATTGTGACACGTGACAGTGACAGTATGACCCAGGAGAGGGACTCCGGTCTGTATATAATGATTATACCACGTTACATGACATTGTGACACGTGACAGTATGACCCAGGAGAGGGACTCCGGTCTGTATATAATGATTATACCACATTACATGACATTGTGACACGGGACAGTGACAGTATGACCCAGGAGAGGGACTCCGGTCTGTATATAATGATTATACCACATTACATGACATTGTGACACGGGACAGTGACAGTATGACCCAGGAGAGGGACTCCGGTCTGTATATAATGATTATACCTCGTTACATGACATTGTGACACGGGGGAGTGACAGTATGACCCAGGAGAGGGACTCCGGTCTGTATATAATGATTATACCACGTTACATGACATTGTGACACGGGACAGTGACAGTATGACCCAGGAGAGGGACTCCGGTCTGTATATAATGATTATACCACGTTACATGACATTGTGACACGTGACAGTATGACCCAGGAGAGGGACTCCGGTCTGTATATAATGATTATACCACGTTACATGACATTGTGACACGGGACAGTGACAGTATGACCCAGGAGAGGGACTCCGGTCTGTATATAATGATTATACCACGTTACATGACATTGTGACACGTGACAGTATGACCCAGGAGAGGGACTCCGGTCTGTATATAATGATTATACCACGTTACATGACATTGTGACACGGGACAGTGACAGTATGACCCAGGAGAGGGACTCCGGTCTGTATATAATGATTATACCTCGTTACATGACATTGTGACACGGGACAGTGACAGTATGACCCAGGAGAGGGACTCCGGTCTGTATATAATGATTATACCACGTTACATGACATTGTGACACGGGACAGTGACAGTATGACCCAGGAGAGGGACTCCGGTCTGTATATAATGATTATACCACGTTACATGACATTGTGACACGGGACAGTGACAGTATGACCCAGGAGAGGGACTCCGGTCTGTATATAATGATTATACCACGTTACATGACATTGTGACATGTGACAGTGAGAGTATGACCCAGGAGAGGGACTCCGGTCTGTATATAATGATTATACCACGTTACATGACATTGTGACACGGGACAGTGACAGTATGACCCAGGAGAGGGACTCCGGTCTGTATATAATGATTATACCTCGTTACATGACATTGTGACACGGGACAGTGACAGTATGACCCAGGAGAGGGACTCCGGTCTGTATATAATGATTATACCACGTTACATGACATTGTGACACGTGACAGTGACAGTATGACCCAGGAGAGGGACTCCGGTCTGTATATAATGATTATACCACGTTACATGACATTGTGACATGTGACAGTGACAGTATGACCCAGGAGAGGGACTCCGGTCTGTATATAATGATTATACCACGTTACATGACATTGTGACACGGGGGAGTGACAGTATGACCCAGGAGAGGGACTCCGGTCTGTATATAATGATTATACCACGTTACATGACATTGTGACACGTGACAGTGACAGTATGACCCAGGAGAGGGACTCCGGTCTGTATATAATGATTATACCACGTTACATGACATTGTGACACGTGACAGTGACAGTATGACCCAGGAGAGGGACTCCGGTCTGTATATAATGATTATACCACGTTACATGACATTGTGACACGGGACAGTGACAGTATGACCCAGGAGAGGGACTCCGGTCTGTATATAATGATTATACCACGTTACATGACATTGTGACACGGGGGAGTGACAGTATGACCCAGGAGAGGGACTCCGGTCTGTATATAATGATTATACCTCGTTACATGACATTGTGACACGGGACAGTGACAGTATGACCCAGGAGAGGGACTCCGGTCTGTATATAATGATTATACCACGTTACATGACATTGTGACACGGGGGAGTGACAGTATGACCCAGGAGAGGGACTGCGGTCTGTATATAATGATTATACCACGTTACATGACATTGTGACACGGGACAGTGACAGTATGACCCAGGAGAGGGACTCCGGTCTGTATATAATGATTATACCACGTTACATGACATTGTGACACGGGGGAGTGACAGTATGACCCAGGAGAGGGACTCCGGTCTGTATATAATGATTATACCACATTACATGACATTGTGACACGGGACAGTGACAGTATGACCCAGGAGAGGGACTCCGGTCTGTATATAATGATTATACCACGTTACATGACATTGTGACACGGGGGAGTGACAGTATGACCCAGGAGAGGGACTCCGGTCTGTATATAATGATTATACCACGTCACATGACATTGTGACACGTGACAGTGACAGTATGACCCAGGAGAGGGACTCCGGTCTGTATATAATGATTATACCACGTTACATGACATTGTGACACGGGACAGTGACAGTATGACCCAGGAGAGGGACTCTGGTCTGTATATAATGATTATACCACGTTACATGACATTGTGACACGGGACAGTGACAGTATGACCCAGGAGAGGGACTCCGGTCTGTATATAATGATTATACCACGTTACATGACATTGTGACACGGGACAGTGACAGTATGACCCAGGAGAGGGACTCCGGTCTGTATATAATGATTATACCACGTTACATGATATTGTGACACGGGGGAGTGACAGTATGACCCAGGAGAGGGACTCCGGTCTGTATATAATGATTATACCACGTTACATGACATTGTGACACGGGGGAGTGACAGTATGACCCAGGAGAGGGACTCCGGTCTGTATATAATGATTATACCACGTTACATGACATTGTGACATGGGACAGTGACAGTATGACCCAGGAGAGGGACTCCGGTCTGTATATAATGATTATACCACGTTACATGACATTGTGACACGGGACAGTGACAGTATGACCCAGGAGAGGGACTCCGGTCTGTATATAATGATTATACCACGTTACATGACATTGTGACACGGGACAGTGACAGTATGACCCAGGAGAGGGACTCCGGTCTGTATATAATGATTATACCACGTTACATGACATTGTGACACGGGACAGTGACAGTGTGACCCAGGAGAGGGACTCCGGCCTGTATATAATGATTATACCACGTTACATGACATTGTGACACGGGACAGTATGACCCAGGAGAGGGACTCCGGTCTGTATATAATGATTATACCACGTTACATGACATTGTGACACGGGACAGTGACAGTATGACCCAGGAGAGGGACTCCGGTCTGTATATAATGATTATACCTCGTTACATGACATTGTGACATGTGACAGTGACAGTATGACCCAGGAGAGGGACTCCGGTCTGTATATAATGATTATACCTCGTTACATGACATTGTGACACGTGACAGTATGACCCAGGAGAGGGACTCCGGTCTGTATATAATGATTATACCACGTTACATGACATTGTGACACGGGACAGTGACAGTATGACCCAGGAGAGGGACTCCGGTCTGTATATAATGATTATACCACGTTACATGACATTGTGACACGGGACAGTGACAGTATGACCCAGGAGAGGGACTCCGGTCTGTATATAATGATTATACCACGTTACATGACATTGTGACACGGGACAGTGACAGTATGACCCAGGAGAGGGACTCCGGTCTGTATATAATGATTATACCACATTACATGACATTGTGACACGGGACAGTGACAGTATGACCCAGGAGAGGGACTCCGGTCTGTATATAATGATTATACCACGTTACATGACATTGTGACACGGGGGAGTGACAGTATGACCCAGGAGAGGGACTCCGGCCTGTATATAATGATTATACCTCGTTACATGACATTGTGACACGGGACAGTGACAGTGACAGTATGACCCAGGAGAGGGACTCCGGTCTGTATATAATGATTATACCTTGTTACATGACATTGTGACACGGGACAGTGACAGTATGACCCAGGAGAGGGACTGCGGTCTCTATATAATGATTATACCACGTTACATGACATTGTGACACGGGACAGTGACAGTATGACCCAGGAGAGGGACTCCGGTCTGTATATAATGATTATACCACGTTACATGACATTGTGACACGGGACAGTGACAGTATGACCCAGGAGAGGGACTCCGGTCTGTATATAATGATTATACCACGTTACATGACATTGTGACACGGGGGAGGGACAGTATGACCCAGGAGAGGGACTCCGGTCTGTATATAATGATTATACCACGTTACATGACATTGTGACATGTGACAGTGACAGTATGACCCAGGAGAGGGACTCCGGTCTGTATATAATGATTATACCACGTTACATGACATTGTGACATGGGACAGTGACAGTATGACCCAGGAGAGGGACTCCGGTCTGTATATAATGATTATACCACGTTACATGACATTGTGACACGGGACAGTGACAGTATGACCCAGGAGAGGGACTCCGGTCTGTATATAATGATTATACCACGTTACATGACATTGTGACACGGGACAGTGACAGTATGACCCAGGAGAGGGACTGCGGTCTGTATATAATGATTATACCACGTTACATGACATTGTGACACGGGACAGTGACAGTATGACCCAGGAGAGGGACTCCGGTCTGTATATAATGATTATACCTCGTTACATGACATTGTGACACGGGACAGTGACAGTATGACCCAGGAGAGGGACTCTGGTCTGTATATAATGATTATACCACGTTACATGACATTGTGACACGGGGGAGTGACAGTATGACCCAGGAGAGGGACTCCGGTCTGTATATAATGAATATACCACGTTACATGACATTGTGACATGTGACAGTGACAGTATGACCCAGGAGAGGGACTCCGGTCTGTATATAATGATTATACCTCGTTACATGACATTGTGACACGGGACAGTGACAGTATGACGCAGGAGAGGGACTCCGGTCTGTATATAATGATTATACCACGTTACATGACATTGTGACATGTGACAGTGAGAGTATGACCCAGGAGAGGGACTCCGGTCTGTATATAATGATTATACCACGTTACATGACATTGTGACAGTGACAGTGACAGTATGACCCAGGAGAGGGACTCCGGTCTGTATATAATGATTATACCACGTTACATGACATTGTGACACGGGACAGTGACAGTATGACCCAGGAGAGGGACTCCGGTCTGTATATAATGATTATACCACGTTACATGACATTGTGACACGGGACAGTGACAGTATGACCCAGGAGAGGGACTCCGGTCTGTATATAATGATTATACCACGTTACATGACATTGTGACACGGGACAGTGACAGTATGACCCAGGAGAGGGACTCCGGTCTGTATATAATGATTATACCACGTTACATGACATTGTGACACGGGACAGTGACAGTATGACCCAGGAGAGGGACTCCGGTCTGTATATAATGATTATACCTCGTTACATGACATTGTGACACGGGACAGTGACAGTATGACCCAGAAGAGGGACTCCGGTCTGTATATAATGATTATACCACGTTACATGACATTGTGACACGGGACAGTGACAGTATGACCCAGGAGAGGGACTCCGGTCTGTATATAATGATTATACCACGTTACATGACATTGTGACACGTGACAGTATGACCCAGGAGAGGGACTCCGGTCTGTATATAATGATTATACCACGTTACATGACATTGTGACACGGGACAGTATGACCCAGGAGAGGGACTCCGGTCTGTATATAATGATTATACCACGTTACATGACATTGTGACACGGGACAGTGACAGTATGACCCAGGAGAGGGACTCCGGTCTGTATATAATGATTATACCACGTTACATGACATTGTGACACGGGACAGTGACAGTATGACCCAGGAGAGGGACTCCGGTCTGTATATAATGATTATACCACGTCACATGACATTGTGACACGGGGGAGTGACAGTATGACCCAGGAGAGGGACTCCGGTCTGTATATAATGATTATACCTCGTTACATGACATTGTGACACGGGACAGTGACAGTATGACCCAGGAGAGGGACTCCGGTCTGTATATAATGATTATACCACGTTACATGACATTGTGACACGGGACAGTGACAGTATGACCCAGGAGAGGGACTCCGGTCTGTATATAATGATTATACCACGTTACATGACATTGTGACACGGGACAGTGACAGTATGAACCAGGAGAGGGACTCCGGTCTGTATATAATGATTATACCTCGTTACATGACATTGTGACACGGGACAGTGACAGTATGACCCAGGAGAGGGACTCCGGTCTGTATATAATGATTATACCACGTTACATGACATTGTGACACGTGACAGTATGACCCAGGAGAGGGACTCCGGTCTGTATATAATGATTATACCTCGTTACATGACATTGTGACACGGGACAGTGACAGTATGACCCAGAAGAGGGACTCCGGTCTGTATATAATGATTATACCACGTTACATGATATTGTGACACGGGGGAGTGACAGTATGACCCAGGAGAGGGACTCCGGTCTGTATATAATGATTATACCACGTTACATGACATTGTGACACGGGACAGTGACAGTATGACCCAGGAGAGGGACTCCGGTCTGTATATAATGATTATACCACGTTACATGACATTGTGACACGTGACAGTATGACCCAGGAGAGGGACTCCGGTCTGTATATAATGATTATACCACGTTACATGACATTGTGACACGGGACAGTATGACCCAGGAGAGGGACTCCGGTCTGTATATAATGATTATACCACGTTACATGACATTGTGACACGGGACAGTGACAGTATGACCCAGGAGAGGGACTCCGGTCTGTATATAATGATTATACCACGTTACATGACATTGTGACACGGGACAGTGACAGTATGACCCAGGAGAGGGACTCCGGTCTGTATATAATGATTATACCTCGTTACATGACATTGTGACATGGGACAGTGACAGTATGACCCAGGAGAGGGACTCCGGTCTGTATATAATGATTATACCACGTTACATGACATTGTGACACGGGACAGTGACAGTATGACCCAGGAGAGGGACTCCGGTCTGTATATAATGATTATACCACGTTACATGACATTGTGACACGGGACAGTGACAGTATGAACCAGGAGAGGGACTCCGGTCTGTATATAATGATTATACCTCGTTACATGACATTGTGACACGGGACAGTGACAGTATGACCCAGGAGAGGGACTCCGGTCTGTATATAATGATTATACCACGTTACATGACATTGTGACACGTGACAGTATGACCCAGGAGAGGGACTCCGTTCTGTATATAATGATTATACCACATTACATGACATTGTGACACGGGACAGTGACAGTATGACCCAGGAGAGGGACTCCGGTCTGTATATAATGATTATACCACGTTACATGACATTGTGACACGGGGGAGTGACAGTATGACCCAGGAGAGGGACTCCGGTCTGTATATAATGATTATAGCACATTACATGACATTGTGACACGTGACAGTGACAGTATGACCCAGGAGAGGGACTCCGGTCTGTATATAATGATTATACCACGTTACATGACATTGTGACACGTGACAGTGACAGTATGACCCAGGAGAGGGACTCCGGTCTGTATATAATGATTATACCACGTTACATGACATTGTGACACGGGACAGTGACAGTATGACCCAGGAGAGGGACTCCGGTCTGTATATAATGATTATACCACATTACATGACATTGTGACACGGGGGAGTGACAGTATGACCCAGGAGAGGGACTCCGGTCTGTATATAATGATTATACCACGTTACATGACATTGTGACATGGGACAGTGACAGTATGACCCAGGAGAGGGACTCCGGTCTGTATATAATGATTATACCACGTTACATGACATTGTGACACGGGACAGTGACAGTATGACCCAGGAGAGGGACTCCGGTCTGTATATAATGATTATACCACGTTACATGACATTGTGACACGGGACAGTGACAGTATGACCCAGGAGAGGGACTCCGGTCTGTATATAATGATACCACGTTACAAGACATTGTGACACGGGACAGTGACAGTATGACCCAGGAGAGGGACTCCGGTCTGTATATAATGATTATACCACGTTACATGACATTGTGACACGGGACAGTGACAGTATGACCCAGGAGAGGGACTCCGGTCTGTATATAATGATTATACCACATTACATGACATTGTGACACGGGACAGTGACAGTATGACCCAGGAGAGGGACTCCGGTCTGTATATAATGATTATACCTCGTTACATGACATTGTGACACGGGACAGTGACAGTATGACCCAGGAGAGGGACTCCGGTCTGTATATAATGATTATACCACGTTACATGACATTGTGACACGGGGGAGTGACAGTATGACCCAGGAGAGGGACTCCGGTCTGTATATAATGATTATACCACATTACATGACATTGTGACACGGGACAGTGACAGTATGACCCAGGAGAGGGACTCCGGTCTGTATATAATGATTATACCTCGTTACATGACATTGTGACACGGGACAGTGACAGTATGACCCAGGAGAGGGACTCCGGTCTGTATATAATGATTATACCACGTTACATGACATTGTGACACGGGACAGTGACAGTATGACCCAGGAGAGGGACTCCGGTCTGTATATAATGATTATACCACGTTACATGACATTGTGACACGGGGGAGTGACAGTATGACCCAGGAGAGGGACTCCGGTCTGTATATAATGATTATACCACGTTACATGACATTGTGACACGGGACAGTGACAGTATGACCCAGGAGAGGGACTCCGGTCTGTATATAATGATTATACCACGTTACATGACATTGTGACACGGGGGAGTGACAGTATGACCCAGGAGAGGGACTCCGGTCTGTATATAATGATTATACCACGTTACATGACATTGTGACACGTGACAGTGACAGTATGACCCAGGAGAGGGACTCCGGTCTGTATATAATGATTATACCACGTTACATGACATTGTGACACGGGACAGTATGACCCAGGAGAGGGACTCCGGTCTGTATATAATGATTATACCACGTTACATGACATTGTGACACGGGACAGTATGACCCAGGAGAGGGACTCCGGTCTGTATATAATGATTATACCACGTTACATGACATTGTGACACGGGACAGTGACAGTATGACCCAGGAGAGGGACTCCGGTCTGTATATAATGATTATACCTCGTTACATGACATTGTGACACGGGGGAGTGACAGTATGACCCAGGAGAGGGACTCCGGTCTGTATATAATGATTATACCACGTTACATGACATTGTGACACGGGACAGTGACAGTATGACCCAGGAGAGGGACTCCGGTCTGTATATAATGATTATACCACGTTACATGACATTGTGACACGGGGGTTGTGACAGTATGACCCAGGAGAGGGACTCCGGTCTGTATATAATGATTATACCTCGTTACATGACATTGTGACACGGGGGAGTGACAGTATGACCCAGGAGAGGGACTCCGGTCTGTATATAATGATTATACCACGTTACATGACATTGTGACACGGGACAGTGACAGTATGACCCAGGAGAGGGACTCCGGTCTGTATATAATGATTATACCACGTTACATGACATTGTGACACGGGGGAGTGACAGTATGACCCAGGAGAGGGACTCCGGTCTGTATATAATGATTATACCACATTACATGACATTGTGACACGGGGGAGTGACAGTATGACCCAGGAGAGGGACTCCGGTCTGTATATAATGATTATACCACGTTACATGACATTGTGACACGGGACAGTGACAGTATGAACCAGGAGAGGGACTCCGGTCTGTATATAATGATTATACCACGTTACATGACATTGTGACACGGGGGAGTGACAGTATGACCCAGGAGAGGGACTCCGGTCTGTATATAATGATTATACCACGTTACATGACATTGTGACACGGGGGAGTGACAGTATGACCCAGGAGAGGGACTCCGGTCTGTATATAATGATTATACCACGTTACATGACATTGTGACACGGGACAGTGACAGTATGAACCAGGAGAGGGACTCCGGTCTGTATATAATGATTATACCTCGTTACATGACATTGTGACACGGGACAGTGACAGTATGACCCAGGAGAGGGACTCCGGTCTGTATATAATGATTATACCACGTTACATGACATTGTGACACGGGGGAGTGACAGTATGACCCAGGAGAGGGACTCCGGTCTGTATATAATGATTATACCTCGTTACATGACATTGTGACACGGGGGAGTGACAGTATGACCCAGGAGAGGGACTCCGGTCTGTATATAATGATTATACCTCGTTACATGACATTGTGACACGGGACAGTGACAGTATGACCCAGGAGAGGGACTCCGGTCTGTATATAATGATTATACCACGTTACATGACATTGTGACACGTGACAGTATGACCCAGGAGAGGGACTCCGGTCTGTATATAATGATTATACCACGTTACATGACATTGTGACTTGTGACAGTATGACCCAGGAGAGGGACTCCGGTCTGTATATAATGATTATACCACGTTACATGACATTGTGACACGGGACAGTGACAGTATGACCCAGGAGAGGGACTCCGGTCTGTATATAATGATTATACCACGTTACATGACATTGTGACACGGGACAGTGACAGTATGACCCAGGAGAGGGACTCCGGTCTGTATATAATGATTATACCACGTTACATGACATTGTGACAAGGGACAGTGACAGTATGACCCAGGAGAGGGACTCCGGTCTGTATATAATGATTATACCACGTCACATGACATTGTGACACGGGACAGTGACAGTATGACCCAGGAGAGGGACTCCGGTCTGTATATAATGATTATACCACGTTACATGACATTGTGACACGGGACAGTGACAGTATGACCCAGGAGAGGGACTCCGGTCTGTATATAATGATTATACCACGTTACATGACATTGTGACACGGGACAGTGACAGTATGACCCAGGAGAGGGACTCCGGTCTGTATATAATGATTATACCACGTTACATGACATTGTGACACGGGACAGTGACAGTATGACCCAGGAGAGGGACTCCGGTCTGTATATAATGATTATACCACATTACATGACATTGTGACACGGGGGAGTGACAGTATGACCCAGGAGAGGGACTCCGGTCTGTATATAATGATTATACCACGTTACAAGACATTGTGACACGGGACAGTGACAGTATGACCCAGGAGAGGGACTCCGGTCTGTATATAATGATTATACCTCGTTACATGACATTGTGACACGGGACAGTGACAGTATGACCCAGGAGAGGGACTCCGGTCTGTATATAATGATTATACCACGTTACATGACATTGTGACACGGGGGAGTGACAGTATGACCCAGGAGAGGGACTCCGGTCTGTATATAATGATTATACCACGTTACATGACATTGTGACACGGGACAGTGACATTATGACCCAGGAGAGGGACTCCGGTCTGTATATAATGATTATACCACGTTACATGACATTGTGACACGGGACAGTGACAGTATGACCCAGGAGAGGGACTCCAGTCTGTATATAATGATTATACCACGTTACATGACATTGTGACACGGGGGTTGTGACAGTATGACCCAGGAGAGGGACTCCGGTCTGTATATAATGATTATACCACGTTACATGACATTGTGACACGGGACAGTGACAGTATGACCCAGGAGAGGGACTCCGGTCTGTATATAATGATTATACCACGTTACATGACATTGTGACACGGGACAGTGACAGTATGACCCAGGAGAGGGACTCCGGTCTGTATATAATGATTATACCACGTTACATGACATTGTGACACGGGGGAGTGACAGTAAGACCCAGGAGAGGGACTCCGGTCTGTATATAATGATTATACCACGTTACATGACATTGTGACACGGGACAGTGACATTATGACCCAGGAGAGGGACTCCGGTCTGTATATAATGATTATACCACGTTACATGACATTGTGACACGGGACAGTGACAGTATGACCCAGGAGAGGGACTCCAGTCTGTATATAATGATTATACCACGTTACATGACATTGTGACACGGGGGTTGTGACAGTATGACCCAGGAGAGGGACTCCGGTCTGTATATAATGATTATACCACGTTACATGACATTGTGACACGTGACAGTATGACCCAGGAGAGGGACTCCGGTCTGTATATAATGATTATACCACGTTACATGACATTGTGACACGGGACAGTGACAGTATGACCCAGGAGAGGGACTCCGGTCTGTATATAATGATTATACCACGTTACATGACATTGTGACACGGGACAGTGACAGTATGACCCAGGAGAGGGACTCCGGTCTGTATATAATGATTATACCACGTTACATGACATTGTGACACGGGGGTTGTGACAGTATGACCCAGGAGAGGGACTCCGGTCTGTATATAATGATTATACCACGTTACATGACATTGTGACACGTGACAGTATGACCCAGGAGAGGGACTCCGGTCTGTATATAATGATTATACCATGTTACATGACATTGTGACACGGGACAGTGACAGTATGACCCAGGAGAGGGACTCCGGTCTGTATATAATGATTATACCACGTTACATGACATTGTGACACGGGACAGTGACAGTATGACCCAGGAGAGGGACTCCGGTCTGTATATAATGATTATACCACGTTACATGACATTGTGACACGTGACAGTATGACCCAGGAGAGGGACTCCGGTCTGTATATAATGATTATACCACGTTACATGACATTGTGACACGGGACAGTGACAGTATGACCCAGGAGAGGGACTCCGGTCTGTATATAATGATTATACCACATTACATGACATTGTGACACGTGACAGTATGACCCAGGAGAGGGACTCCGGTCTGTATATAATGATTATACCACGTTACATGACATTGTGACACGTGACAGTGACAGTATGACCCAGGAGAGGGACTCCGGTCTGTATATGATTATACCACGTTACATGACATTGTGACACGGGACAGTGACAGTATGACCCAGGAGAGGGACTCCGGTCTGTATATAATGATTATACCACGTAACATGACATGGTGACACGTGACAGTATGACCCAGGAGAGGGACTCCGGTCTGTATATAATGATTATACCACGTTACATGACATTGTGACAAGGGACAGTGACAGTATGACCCAGGAGAGGGACTCCGGTCTGTATATAATGATTATACCACGTTACATGACATTGTGACACGGGGGAGTGACAGTATGACCCAGGAGAGGGACTCCGGTCTGTATATAATGATTATACCACGTTACATGACATTGTGACACGGGACAGTGACAGTATGACCCAGGAGAGGGACTCCGGTCTGTATATAATGATTATACCACGTTACATGACATTGTGACACAGGGGTTGTGACAGTATGACCCAGGAGAGGGACTCCGGTCTGTATATAATGATTATACCACGTTACATGACATTGTGACACGGGACAGTGACAGTATGACCCAGGAGAGGGACTCCGGTCTGTATATAATGATTATACCACGTTACATGACATTGTGACACGGGACAGTGACAGTATGACCCAGGAGAGGGACTCCGGTCTGTATATAATGATTATACCACGTTACATGGCATTGTGACACGAGGGAGTGACAGTATGACCCAGGAGAGGGACTCCGGTCTGTATATAATGATTATACCACGTTACATGTGTGACAAACGGCTTACTCCGGGGCTCCGCCGTCTGTCCGGGACTGTTAGAACACGGTCTTTTAGGGTAGGTTAAATGATGAGACGTCACGTACTGTTCCTTTAAACAGGCTATGCCTGGTTTATTCAGTCCCAGGCACTGAGACTGCCACAGTGCATACAGTACCGACACACTTTATCCGAGTGTGGTCGGTACCGCAAGCCGGGAAATCTCCCGGCTTGCTAGTGGCCGCCCCTCGGCGTGCCGCGCGTCATAGACGCGCGGTCACGCGTCATCGGGAGCGTGCGCCCCCTGCACGCGCGTCCAGGGGCTCCCCGAGGGAGCCCTGGTGTCCCGCGATCGCGGGACAGCGGCAGGGGGTTCCGGGGGACCCGGCGGACCCGGCAGCGGTAGGGAGAGCGCCCCGATCGGAGGGCGCTCTTCCGCTGCTTCGGCGCGCGCCCGTCACTCTCGGGCGCGCGCCAGGCTACTGCTGCGGCAGAGAACGGGCAAATGCTCGAATAAACTCTGCCGCAGCAGTACAACAGAAACACATCAAAACAAAAAGCTGCTCATCTGAGCGATAACTTAACTTAGATTTTTCCCTAACTCAGGGTGGAAGAACAACAAAACAAGGTCCTTTTGCAGTCTTAGACAAATGAACAGAATGACTGAACCTGTTTGGGGAAGAGGCTTCTCCCCCCTCTGTAGTTCAGCAGCCTTCCAGCCTCCAGGCTCTTGGGGGAGAGGGGAGAGCAAACAGGAAATCAGTCTTACATACCTGATTTCTAATTAGCATGACAGGTGACAGAAATCAGGCAGCAGACAAACTCTGGTCTGGATCTCTCACCCCTCAGTTCCAGCGCTTGCCAAACTCTGGGATGGAGTGTATGTATTATAAGGCTGCACTCCCAGGCCAAACAGGATAGAAACTGTTCAGTATCCTCGGAGCCCTATATATGGAATTTATTACCATCCCCTGGTTTCTGTCACACATGACATTGTGACACAGGAAAGTGACAGTATGACCCAGGAGAGGGACTCCGGTCTGTATATAATGATTATACCACGTTACATGACATTGTGACACGGGGGAGTGACAGTATGACCCAGGAGAGGGACTCCGGTCTGTATATAATGATTATACCACGTTACATGACATTGTGACACGGGGGAGTGACAGTATGACCCAGGAGAGGGACTCAGGTCTGTATATAATGATTATACCTCGTTACATGACATTGTGACACGGGACAGTGACAGTATGACCCAGGAGAGGGACTCCGTGTCTGTATATAATGATTATACCACGTTACATGACATTGTGACACGGGACAGTGACAGTATGACCAGGAGAGGGACTCCGGTCTGTATATAATGATTATACCTCGTTACATGACATTGTGACACGGGACAGTGGACAGTACGACCCAGGAGAGGGACTCCGGTCTGTATATAATGATTATACCACGTTACATGACATTGTGACACGGACAGTGACAGTATGACCCAGGAGAGGGACTCCGGTCTGTATATAATGATTATACCACGTTACATGACATTGTGACACGGGACAGTGACAGTATGACCCAGGAGAGGGACTCCGGTCTGTATATAATGATTATACCTCGTTACATGACATTGTGACACGGGGAGTGACAGTATGACCCAGGAGAGGGACTCCGGTCTGTATATAATGATTATACCACGTTACATGACATTGTGACACGTGACAGTGACAGTATGACCCAGGAGAGGGACTCCGGTCTGTATATAATGATTATACCTCGTTACATGACATTGTGACACGGGACAGTGACAGTATGACCCAGGAGAGGGACTCCGGTCTGTATATAATGATTATACCACGTCACATGACATTGTGACACGGGACAGTGACAGTATGACCCAGGAGAGGGACTCCGGTCTGTATATAATGATTATACCACGTTACATGACATTGTGACACGGGACAGTGACAGTATGACCCAGGAGAGGGACTCCGTCTGTATATAATGATTATACCACGTTACATGACATTGTGACAGTGACAGTATGACCCAGGAGAGGGACTCCAGTCTGTATATAATGATTATACCACGTTACATGACATTGTGAAACGGGACAGTGACAGTATGACCCAGGAGAGGGACTCCGGTCTGTATATAATGATTATACCACGTTACATGACATTGTGACACGGGACAGTGACAGTATGACCCAGGAGAGGGACTCCGGTCTGTATATAATGATTATACCACGTTACATGACATTGTGACACGGGGGAGTGACAGTATGACCCAGGAGAGGGACTCCGGTCTGTATATAATGATTATACCACGTTACATGACATTGTGACACGGGGGAGTGACAGTATGACCCAGGAGAGGGACTCCGGTCTGTATATAATGATTATACCACGTTACATGACATTGTGACACGGGACAGTGACAGTATGACCCAGGAGAGGGACTCCGGTCTGTATATAATGATTATACCACGTTACATGACATTGTGAC
Source organism: Ascaphus truei (assembly GCF_040206685.1). Classification (NCBI taxonomy): domain Eukaryota; kingdom Metazoa; phylum Chordata; class Amphibia; order Anura; family Ascaphidae; genus Ascaphus; species Ascaphus truei. The sequence goes on along the minus strand of NW_027454588.1, from coordinate 14,290 downwards.
ACGGGACAGTGACAGTATGACCCAGGAGAGGGACTCCGGTCTGTATATAATGATTATACCACGTTACATGACATTGTGACACGGGGGAGTGACAGTATGACTCAGGAGAGGGCCTCCGGTCTGTATATAATGATTATACCACGTTACATGACATTGTGACACGGGACAGTGACAGTATGACCCAGGAGAGGGACTCCGGTCTGTATATAATGATTATACCACGTTACATGACATTGTGACACGGGGGAGTGACAGTATGACCCAGGAGAGGGACTCCGGTCTGTATATAATGATTATACCACGTTACATGACATTGTGACATGTGACAGTGAGAGTATGACCCAGGAGAGGGACTCCGGTCTGTATATAATGATTATACCACGTTACATGACATTGTGACACGGGGGAGTGACAGTATGACCCAGGAGAGGGACACTGGTCTGTATATAATGATTATACCACGTTACATGACATTGTGACACGGGGGAGTGACAGTATGACCCAGGAGAGGGACTCCGGTCTGTATATAATGATTATACCACGTTACATGACATTGTGACACGGGGGAGTGACAGTATGACCCAGGAGAGGGACTCCGGTCTGTATATAATGATTATACCATGTTACATGACATTGTGACACGGGACAGTGACAGTATGACCCAGGAGAGGGACTCCGGTCTGTATATAATGATTATACCACGTTACATGACATTGTGACACGGGGGAGTGACAGTATGACCCAGGAGAGGGACTCCGGCCTGTATATAATGATTATACCACGTTACATGACATTGTGACACGGGGGAGTGACAGTATGACCCAGGAGAGGGACTCCGGTCTGTATATAATGATTATACCATGTTACATGACATTGTGACACGGGACAGTGACAGTATGACCCAGGAGAGGGACTCCGGTCTGTATATAATGATTATACCTCGTTACATGACATTGTGACACGGGGGAGTGACAGTATGACCCAGGAGAGGGACTCCGGTCTGTATATAATGATTATACCACGTTACATGACATTGTGACACGGGGGAGTGACAGTATGACCCAGGAGAGGGACTCCGGTCTGTATATAATGATTATACCATGTTACATGACATTGTGACACGGGACAGTGACAGTATGACCCAGGAGAGGGACTCCGGTCTGTATATAATGATTATACCTCGTTACATGACATTGTGACACGGGGGAGTGACAGTATGACCCAGGAGAGGGACTCCGGTCTGTATATAATGATTATACCACGTTACATGACATTGTGACATGGGACAGTGACAGTATGACCCAGGAGAGGGACTCCGGTCTGTATATAATGATTATACCACGTTACATGACATTGTGACACGGGGGAGTGACAGTATGACCCAGGAGAGGGACTCCGGTCTGTATATAATGATTATACCACGTTACATGACATTGTGACACGGGGGAGTGACAGTATGACCCAGGAGAGGGACTCCGGTCTGTATATAATGATTATACCACGTTACATGACATTGTGACACGGGGGTTGTGACAGTATGACTCAGGAGAGGGACTCCGGTCTGTATATAATGATTATACCACGTTACATGACATTGTGACATGTGACAGTATGACCCAGGAGAGGGACTCCGGTCTGTATATAATGATTATACCACGTTACATGACATTGTGACACGGGACAGTGACAGTATGACCCAGGAGAGGGACTCCGGTCTGTATATAATGATTATACCACGTTACATGACATTGTGACACGGGGGTTGTGACAGTATGACCCAGGAGAGGGACTCCGGTCTGTATATAATGATTATACCACGTTACATGACATTGTGACACGGGACAGTGACAGTATGACCCAGGAGAGGGACTCCGGTCTGTATATAATGATTATACCACGTTACATGACATTGTGACACGGGACAGTGACAGTATGACCCAGGAGAGGGACTCCGGTCTGTATATAATGATTATACCACGTTACAAGACATTGTGACACGGGACAGTGACAGCATGACCCAGGAGAGGGACTCCGGTCTGTATATAATGATTATACCACGTTACATGACATTGTGACACGGGACAGTGACAGTATGACCCAGGAGAGGGACTCCGGTCTGTATATAATGATTATACCACGTTACATGACATTGTGACACGGGACAGTGACAGTATGACCCAGGAGAGGGACTCCGGTCTGTATATAATGATTATACCACGTTACATGACATTGTGACACGGGTGTTGTGACAGTATGACAATGTTGCCTACACGTCATCGCTGGTCTGATTTATTTATGTTGATTATCCTATTAAAGCGTTAGTTATAATGATTTCACCATGTCACTGTGCATTAGGTTTGAGTGCTGTCCTGTAGGATCTTTTCTCGCTTCGGGAGGTGTTTTGCTTCCTCTGTACCCCTTCTCCTCCTAGCACCCCATACTAATATAGCAAGAGCTTCCCATCCCGAACCCTCCCCCTACTTACTATAAAGCCCTCTGCCACCTTAAACCTTTTTCACTGACTGCCCCACACCTCTGGAATGCCCTTCCCCTCAGTACCCGACTAGCACCCTCTCTATCCACCTTTAAGACCCACCTTAAGACACACTTGCGTAAAGAAGCATATGAATAGCACTGTGGATATTCTGAACACATGATACATAAAGCTTGGCCCCCTGCAGACGCACTTACCAGAGCTCCCTCCTACTGTCTCTGTACGTTCTCCCTACCTACCAATTAGACTGTAAGCTCCTCGGGGCAGGGACTCCTCTTCTGAAATGTTACTTTTATGTCTGAAGCACTTATTCCCATGATCTGTTATTTATTTGATTATATCACGTGTGTTACTGCAGTGAAGCGCTGTGTACATTAATGGCGCTATATAAAGACCCCACCCCCTCAGAGGAAGGACAGACCCCTGGGAGGGGGGGGGGGGGAGGTAAAGGACAGTGACAGTATGACCCAGGAGAGGGACTCCGGTCTGTATATAATGATTATACCTCGTTACATGACATTGTGACACGGGGGAGTGACAGTATGACCCAGGAGAGGGACTCCGGTCTGTATATAATGATTATACCACGTTACATGACATTGTGACACGTGACAGTGACAGTATGACCCAGGAGAGGGACTCCGGTCTGTATATAATGATTATACCTCGTTACATGACATTGTGACACGGGACAGTGACAGTATGACCCAGGAGAGGGACTCCGGTCTGTATATAATGATTATACCACGTCACATGACATTGTGACACGGGACAGTGACAGTATGACCCAGGAGAGGGACTCCGGTCTGTATATAATGATTATACCACGTTACATGACATTGTGACACGGGACAGTGACAGTATGACCCAGGAGAGGGACTCCGGTCTGTATATAATGATTATACCACGTTACATGACATTGTGACAGTGACAGTATGACCCAGGAGAGGGACTCCAGTCTGTATATAATGATTATACCACGTTACATGACATTGTGAAACGGGACAGTGACAGTATGACCCAGGAGAGGGACTCCGGTCTGTATATAATGATTATACCACGTTACATGACATTGTGACACGGGACAGTGACAGTATGACCCAGGAGAGGGACTCCGGTCTGTATATAATGATTATACCACGTTACATGACATTGTGACACGGGGGAGTGACAGTATGACCCAGGAGAGGGACTCCGGTCTGTATATAATGATTATACCACGTTACATGACATTGTGACACGGGGGAGTGACAGTATGACCCAGGAGAGGGACTCCGGTCTGTATATAATGATTATACCACGTTACATGACATTGTGACACGGGACAGTGACAGTATGACCCAGGAGAGGGACTCCGGTCTGTATATAATGATTATACCACGTTACATGACATTGTGACACGGGACAGTGACAGTATGACCCAGGAGAGGGACTCCGGTCTGTATATAATGATTATACCACGTTACATGACATTGTGACACGGGGGAGTGACAGTATGACTCAGGAGAGGGCCTCCGGTCTGTATATAATGATTATACCACGTTACATGACATTGTGACACGGGACAGTGACAGTATGACCCAGGAGAGGGACTCCGGTCTGTATATAATGATTATACCACGTTACATGACATTGTGACACGGGGGAGTGACAGTATGACCCAGGAGAGGGACTCCGGTCTGTATATAATGATTATACCACGTTACATGACATTGTGACATGTGACAGTGAGAGTATGACCCAGGAGAGGGACTCCGGTCTGTATATAATGATTATACCACGTTACATGACATTGTGACACGGGGGAGTGACAGTATGACCCAGGAGAGGGACACTGGTCTGTATATAATGATTATACCACGTTACATGACATTGTGACACGGGGGAGTGACAGTATGACCCAGGAGAGGGACTCCGGTCTGTATATAATGATTATACCACGTTACATGACATTGTGACACGGGGGAGTGACAGTATGACCCAGGAGAGGGACTCCGGTCTGTATATAATGATTATACCATGTTACATGACATTGTGACACGGGACAGTGACAGTATGACCCAGGAGAGGGACTCCGGTCTGTATATAATGATTATACCACGTTACATGACATTGTGACACGGGGGAGTGACAGTATGACCCAGGAGAGGGACTCCGGTCTGTATATAATGATTATACCACGTTACATGACATTGTGACACGGGACAGTGACAGTATGACCCAGGAGAGGGACTCCGGTCTGTATATAATGATTATACCACATTACATGACATTGTGACACGGGGGAGTGACAGTATGACCCAGGAGAGGGACTCCGGTCTGTATATAATGATTATACCACGTTACATGACATTGTGACATGGGACAGTGACAGTATGACCCAGGAGAGGGACTCCGGTCTGTATATAATGATTATACCACGTTACATGACATTGTGACACGGGACAGTGACAGTATGACCCAGGAGAGGGACTCCGGTCTGTATATAATGATTATACCACGTTACATGACATTGTGACACGGGACAGTGACAGTATGACCCAGGAGAGGGACTCCGGTCTGTATATAATGATACCACGTTACAAGACATTGTGACACGGGACAGTGACAGTATGACCCAGGAGAGGGACTCCGGTCTGTATATAATGATTATACCACGTTACATGACATTGTGACACGGGACAGTGACAGTATGACCCAGGAGAGGGACTCCGGTCTGTATATAATGATTATACCACATTACATGACATTGTGACACGGGACAGTGACAGTATGACCCAGGAGAGGGACTCCGGTCTGTATATAATGATTATACCTCGTTACATGACATTGTGACACGGGACAGTGACAGTATGACCCAGGAGAGGGACTCCGGTCTGTATATAATGATTATACCACGTTACATGACATTGTGACACGGGGGAGTGACAGTATGACCCAGGAGAGGGACTCCGGTCTGTATATAATGATTATACCACATTACATGACATTGTGACACGGGACAGTGACAGTATGACCCAGGAGAGGGACTCCGGTCTGTATATAATGATTATACCTCGTTACATGACATTGTGACACGGGACAGTGACAGTATGACCCAGGAGAGGGACTCCGGTCTGTATATAATGATTATACCACGTTACATGACATTGTGACACGGGACAGTGACAGTATGACCCAGGAGAGGGACTCCGGTCTGTATATAATGATTATACCACGTTACATGACATTGTGACACGGGGGAGTGACAGTATGACCCAGGAGAGGGACTCCGGTCTGTATATAATGATTATACCACGTTACATGACATTGTGACACGGGACAGTGACAGTATGACCCAGGAGAGGGACTCCGGTCTGTATATAATGATTATACCACGTTACATGACATTGTGACACGGGGGAGTGACAGTATGACCCAGGAGAGGGACTCCGGTCTGTATATAATGATTATACCACGTTACATGACATTGTGACACGTGACAGTGACAGTATGACCCAGGAGAGGGACTCCGGTCTGTATATAATGATTATACCACGTTACATGACATTGTGACACGGGACAGTATGACCCAGGAGAGGGACTCCGGTCTGTATATAATGATTATACCACGTTACATGACATTGTGACACGGGACAGTATGACCCAGGAGAGGGACTCCGGTCTGTATATAATGATTATACCACGTTACATGACATTGTGACACGGGACAGTGACAGTATGACCCAGGAGAGGGACTCCGGTCTGTATATAATGATTATACCTCGTTACATGACATTGTGACACGGGGGAGTGACAGTATGACCCAGGAGAGGGACTCCGGTCTGTATATAATGATTATACCACGTTACATGACATTGTGACACGGGACAGTGACAGTATGACCCAGGAGAGGGACTCCGGTCTGTATATAATGATTATACCACGTTACATGACATTGTGACACGGGGGTTGTGACAGTATGACCCAGGAGAGGGACTCCGGTCTGTATATAATGATTATACCTCGTTACATGACATTGTGACACGGGGGAGTGACAGTATGACCCAGGAGAGGGACTCCGGTCTGTATATAATGATTATACCACGTTACATGACATTGTGACACGGGACAGTGACAGTATGACCCAGGAGAGGGACTCCGGTCTGTATATAATGATTATACCACGTTACATGACATTGTGACACGGGGGAGTGACAGTATGACCCAGGAGAGGGACTCCGGTCTGTATATAATGATTATACCACATTACATGACATTGTGACACGGGGGAGTGACAGTATGACCCAGGAGAGGGACTCCGGTCTGTATATAATGATTATACCACGTTACATGACATTGTGACACGGGACAGTGACAGTATGAACCAGGAGAGGGACTCCGGTCTGTATATAATGATTATACCACGTTACATGACATTGTGACACGGGGGAGTGACAGTATGACCCAGGAGAGGGACTCCGGTCTGTATATAATGATTATACCACGTTACATGACATTGTGACACGGGGGAGTGACAGTATGACCCAGGAGAGGGACTCCGGTCTGTATATAATGATTATACCACGTTACATGACATTGTGACACGGGACAGTGACAGTATGAACCAGGAGAGGGACTCCGGTCTGTATATAATGATTATACCTCGTTACATGACATTGTGACACGGGACAGTGACAGTATGACCCAGGAGAGGGACTCCGGTCTGTATATAATGATTATACCACGTTACATGACATTGTGACACGGGGGAGTGACAGTATGACCCAGGAGAGGGACTCCGGTCTGTATATAATGATTATACCTCGTTACATGACATTGTGACACGGGGGAGTGACAGTATGACCCAGGAGAGGGACTCCGGTCTGTATATAATGATTATACCTCGTTACATGACATTGTGACACGGGACAGTGACAGTATGACCCAGGAGAGGGACTCCGGTCTGTATATAATGATTATACCACGTTACATGACATTGTGACACGTGACAGTATGACCCAGGAGAGGGACTCCGGTCTGTATATAATGATTATACCACGTTACATGACATTGTGACTTGTGACAGTATGACCCAGGAGAGGGACTCCGGTCTGTATATAATGATTATACCACGTTACATGACATTGTGACACGGGACAGTGACAGTATGACCCAGGAGAGGGACTCCGGTCTGTATATAATGATTATACCACGTTACATGACATTGTGACACGGGACAGTGACAGTATGACCCAGGAGAGGGACTCCGGTCTGTATATAATGATTATACCACGTTACATGACATTGTGACAAGGGACAGTGACAGTATGACCCAGGAGAGGGACTCCGGTCTGTATATAATGATTATACCACGTCACATGACATTGTGACACGGGACAGTGACAGTATGACCCAGGAGAGGGACTCCGGTCTGTATATAATGATTATACCACGTTACATGACATTGTGACACGGGACAGTGACAGTATGACCCAGGAGAGGGACTCCGGTCTGTATATAATGATTATACCACGTTACATGACATTGTGACACGGGACAGTGACAGTATGACCCAGGAGAGGGACTCCGGTCTGTATATAATGATTATACCACGTTACATGACATTGTGACACGGGACAGTGACAGTATGACCCAGGAGAGGGACTCCGGTCTGTATATAATGATTATACCACATTACATGACATTGTGACACGGGGGAGTGACAGTATGACCCAGGAGAGGGACTCCGGTCTGTATATAATGATTATACCACGTTACAAGACATTGTGACACGGGACAGTGACAGTATGACCCAGGAGAGGGACTCCGGTCTGTATATAATGATTATACCTCGTTACATGACATTGTGACACGGGACAGTGACAGTATGACCCAGGAGAGGGACTCCGGTCTGTATATAATGATTATACCACGTTACATGACATTGTGACACGGGGGAGTGACAGTATGACCCAGGAGAGGGACTCCGGTCTGTATATAATGATTATACCACGTTACATGACATTGTGACACGGGACAGTGACATTATGACCCAGGAGAGGGACTCCGGTCTGTATATAATGATTATACCACGTTACATGACATTGTGACACGGGACAGTGACAGTATGACCCAGGAGAGGGACTCCAGTCTGTATATAATGATTATACCACGTTACATGACATTGTGACACGGGGGTTGTGACAGTATGACCCAGGAGAGGGACTCCGGTCTGTATATAATGATTATACCACGTTACATGACATTGTGACACGGGACAGTGACAGTATGACCCAGGAGAGGGACTCCGGTCTGTATATAATGATTATACCACGTTACATGACATTGTGACACGGGACAGTGACAGTATGACCCAGGAGAGGGACTCCGGTCTGTATATAATGATTATACCACGTTACATGACATTGTGACACGGGGGAGTGACAGTAAGACCCAGGAGAGGGACTCCGGTCTGTATATAATGATTATACCACGTTACATGACATTGTGACACGGGACAGTGACATTATGACCCAGGAGAGGGACTCCGGTCTGTATATAATGATTATACCACGTTACATGACATTGTGACACGGGACAGTGACAGTATGACCCAGGAGAGGGACTCCAGTCTGTATATAATGATTATACCACGTTACATGACATTGTGACACGGGGGTTGTGACAGTATGACCCAGGAGAGGGACTCCGGTCTGTATATAATGATTATACCACGTTACATGACATTGTGACACGTGACAGTATGACCCAGGAGAGGGACTCCGGTCTGTATATAATGATTATACCACGTTACATGACATTGTGACACGGGACAGTGACAGTATGACCCAGGAGAGGGACTCCGGTCTGTATATAATGATTATACCACGTTACATGACATTGTGACACGGGACAGTGACAGTATGACCCAGGAGAGGGACTCCGGTCTGTATATAATGATTATACCACGTTACATGACATTGTGACACGGGGGTTGTGACAGTATGACCCAGGAGAGGGACTCCGGTCTGTATATAATGATTATACCACGTTACATGACATTGTGACACGTGACAGTATGACCCAGGAGAGGGACTCCGGTCTGTATATAATGATTATACCATGTTACATGACATTGTGACACGGGACAGTGACAGTATGACCCAGGAGAGGGACTCCGGTCTGTATATAATGATTATACCACGTTACATGACATTGTGACACGGGACAGTGACAGTATGACCCAGGAGAGGGACTCCGGTCTGTATATAATGATTATACCACGTTACATGACATTGTGACACGTGACAGTATGACCCAGGAGAGGGACTCCGGTCTGTATATAATGATTATACCACGTTACATGACATTGTGACACGGGACAGTGACAGTATGACCCAGGAGAGGGACTCCGGTCTGTATATAATGATTATACCACATTACATGACATTGTGACACGTGACAGTATGACCCAGGAGAGGGACTCCGGTCTGTATATAATGATTATACCACGTTACATGACATTGTGACACGTGACAGTGACAGTATGACCCAGGAGAGGGACTCCGGTCTGTATATGATTATACCACGTTACATGACATTGTGACACGGGACAGTGACAGTATGACCCAGGAGAGGGACTCCGGTCTGTATATAATGATTATACCACGTAACATGACATGGTGACACGTGACAGTATGACCCAGGAGAGGGACTCCGGTCTGTATATAATGATTATACCACGTTACATGACATTGTGACAAGGGACAGTGACAGTATGACCCAGGAGAGGGACTCCGGTCTGTATATAATGATTATACCACGTTACATGACATTGTGACACGGGGGAGTGACAGTATGACCCAGGAGAGGGACTCCGGTCTGTATATAATGATTATACCACGTTACATGACATTGTGACACGGGACAGTGACAGTATGACCCAGGAGAGGGACTCCGGTCTGTATATAATGATTATACCACGTTACATGACATTGTGACACAGGGGTTGTGACAGTATGACCCAGGAGAGGGACTCCGGTCTGTATATAATGATTATACCACGTTACATGACATTGTGACACGGGACAGTGACAGTATGACCCAGGAGAGGGACTCCGGTCTGTATATAATGATTATACCACGTTACATGACATTGTGACACGGGACAGTGACAGTATGACCCAGGAGAGGGACTCCGGTCTGTATATAATGATTATACCACGTTACATGGCATTGTGACACGAGGGAGTGACAGTATGACCCAGGAGAGGGACTCCGGTCTGTATATAATGATTATACCACGTTACATGTGTGACAAACGGCTTACTCCGGGGCTCCGCCGTCTGTCCGGGACTGTTAGAACACGGTCTTTTAGGGTAGGTTAAATGATGAGACGTCACGTACTGTTCCTTTAAACAGGCTATGCCTGGTTTATTCAGTCCCAGGCACTGAGACTGCCACAGTGCATACAGTACCGACACACTTTATCCGAGTGTGGTCGGTACCGCAAGCCGGGAAATCTCCCGGCTTGCTAGTGGCCGCCCCTCGGCGTGCCGCGCGTCATAGACGCGCGGTCACGCGTCATCGGGAGCGTGCGCCCCCTGCACGCGCGTCCAGGGGCTCCCCGAGGGAGCCCTGGTGTCCCGCGATCGCGGGACAGCGGCAGGGGGTTCCGGGGGACCCGGCGGACCCGGCAGCGGTAGGGAGAGCGCCCCGATCGGAGGGCGCTCTTCCGCTGCTTCGGCGCGCGCCCGTCACTCTCGGGCGCGCGCCAGGCTACTGCTGCGGCAGAGAACGGGCAAATGCTCGAATAAACTCTGCCGCAGCAGTACAACAGAAACACATCAAAACAAAAAGCTGCTCATCTGAGCGATAACTTAACTTAGATTTTTCCCTAACTCAGGGTGGAAGAACAACAAAACAAGGTCCTTTTGCAGTCTTAGACAAATGAACAGAATGACTGAACCTGTTTGGGGAAGAGGCTTCTCCCCCCTCTGTAGTTCAGCAGCCTTCCAGCCTCCAGGCTCTTGGGGGAGAGGGGAGAGCAAACAGGAAATCAGTCTTACATACCTGATTTCTAATTAGCATGACAGGTGACAGAAATCAGGCAGCAGACAAACTCTGGTCTGGATCTCTCACCCCTCAGTTCCAGCGCTTGCCAAACTCTGGGATGGAGTGTATGTATTATAAGGCTGCACTCCCAGGCCAAACAGGATAGAAACTGTTCAGTATCCTCGGAGCCCTATATATGGAATTTATTACCATCCCCTGGTTTCTGTCACACATGACATTGTGACACAGGAAAGTGACAGTATGACCCAGGAGAGGGACTCCGGTCTGTATATAATGATTATACCACGTTACATGACATTGTGACACGGGGGAGTGACAGTATGACCCAGGAGAGGGACTCCGGTCTGTATATAATGATTATACCACGTTACATGACATTGTGACACGGGGGAGTGACAGTATGACCCAGGAGAGGGACTCAGGTCTGTATATAATGATTATACCTCGTTACATGACATTGTGACACGGGACAGTGACAGTATGACCCAGGAGAGGGACTCCGGTCTGTATATAATGATTATACCACGTTACATGACATTGTGACACGGGACAGTGACAGTATGACCCAGGAGAGGGACTCCGGTCTGTATATAATGATTATACCTCGTTACATGACATTGTGACACGGGACAGTGACAGTACGACCCAGGAGAGGGACTCCGGTCTGTATATAATGATTATACCACGTTACATGACATTGTGACACGGGACAGTGACAGTATGACCCAGGAGAGGGACTCCGGTCTGTATATAATGATTATACCACGTTACATGACATTGTGACACGGGACAGTGACAGTATGACCCAGGAGAGGGACTCCGGTCTGTATATAATGATTATACCTCGTTACATGACATTGTGACACGGGGGAGTGACAGTATGACCCAGGAGAGGGACTCCGGTCTGTATATAATGATTATACCACGTTACATGACATTGTGACACGTGACAGTGACAGTATGACCCAGGAGAGGGACTCCGGTCTGTATATAATGATTATACCTCGTTACATGACATTGTGACACGGGACAGTGACAGTATGACCCAGGAGAGGGACTCCGGTCTGTATATAATGATTATACCACGTCACATGACATTGTGACACGGGACAGTGACAGTATGACCCAGGAGAGGGACTCCGGTCTGTATATAATGATTATACCACGTTACATGACATTGTGACACGGGACAGTGACAGTATGACCCAGGAGAGGGACTCCGGTCTGTATATAATGATTATACCACGTTACATGACATTGTGACAGTGACAGTATGACCCAGGAGAGGGACTCCAGTCTGTATATAATGATTATACCACGTTACATGACATTGTGAAACGGGACAGTGACAGTATGACCCAGGAGAGGGACTCCGGTCTGTATATAATGATTATACCACGTTACATGACATTGTGACACGGGACAGTGACAGTATGACCCAGGAGAGGGACTCCGGTCTGTATATAATGATTATACCACGTTACATGACATTGTGACACGGGGGAGTGACAGTATGACCCAGGAGAGGGACTCCGGTCTGTATATAATGATTATACCACGTTACATGACATTGTGACACGGGGGAGTGACAGTATGACCCAGGAGAGGGACTCCGGTCTGTATATAATGATTATACCACGTTACATGACATTGTGACACGGGACAGTGACAGTATGACCCAGGAGAGGGACTCCGGTCTGTATATAATGATTATACCACGTTACATGACATTGTGACACGGGACAGTGACAGTATGACCCAGGAGAGGGACTCCGGTCTGTATATAATGATTATACCACGTTACATGACATTGTGACACGGGGGAGTGACAGTATGACTCAGGAGAGGGCCTCCGGTCTGTATATAATGATTATACCACGTTACATGACATTGTGACACGGGACAGTGACAGTATGACCCAGGAGAGGGACTCCGGTCTGTATATAATGATTATACCACGTTACATGACATTGTGACACGGGGGAGTGACAGTATGACCCAGGAGAGGGACTCCGGTCTGTATATAATGATTATACCACGTTACATGACATTGTGACATGTGACAGTGAGAGTATGACCCAGGAGAGGGACTCCGGTCTGTATATAATGATTATACCACGTTACATGACATTGTGACACGGGGGAGTGACAGTATGACCCAGGAGAGGGACACTGGTCTGTATATAATGATTATACCACGTTACATGACATTGTGACACGGGGGAGTGACAGTATGACCCAGGAGAGGGACTCCGGTCTGTATATAATGATTATACCACGTTACATGACATTGTGACACGGGGGAGTGACAGTATGACCCAGGAGAGGGACTCCGGTCTGTATATAATGATTATACCATGTTACATGACATTGTGACACGGGACAGTGACAGTATGACCCAGGAGAGGGACTCCGGTCTGTATATAATGATTATACCACGTTACATGACATTGTGACACGGGGGAGTGACAGTATGACCCAGGAGAGGGACTCCGGCCTGTATATAATGATTATACCACGTTACATGACATTGTGACACGGGGGAGTGACAGTATGACCCAGGAGAGGGACTCCGGTCTGTATATAATGATTATACCATGTTACATGACATTGTGACACGGGACAGTGACAGTATGACCCAGGAGAGGGACTCCGGTCTGTATATAATGATTATACCTCGTTACATGACATTGTGACACGGGGGAGTGACAGTATGACCCAGGAGAGGGACTCCGGTCT
>NW_027454587.1:0-70477 GCF_040206685.1 Ascaphus truei | reverse complement strand
CCACCGTTTTAAGCCCCTCCCACTTTTCTATTAAGCCCCTCCCACTTTTCTATTAAGCCACACCTATTTTTAAGCCCCTCCCACCTATTTTTAAGCCCCTCCCACCGGTTTTAAGCCCCTCCCACTTTTCTATTAAGCCCCGCCCACTTTTCTATTAAGCCACACCCATTTTTAAGCCACTCCCACCGTTTTTAAGCCACTCCCACCGTTTTTAAGCCCCTCCCATTTTTCTATTAAGCCCCTCCCATTTCTATATTCAGCCACGCCCATTTTTAAGCCACTCCCACCGTTTTTAAGCCCCTCCCCTTTTAAACCCCACCCACTTTCAACCCTCACTTTCAACCCTAACCCTAACCCAACCCTCACTTTCAACCCTAACCCTAACCCTAACCCTAATCCAACCCTCACTTTTAACCCTAACCCTAACTCCACCCACTTTTAAGCCACTCCCACTTTTCTATTAAGCCCCGCCCACTTTTCTATTAAGCCACACCTATTTTTAAGCCCCTCCCACCTATTTTAAGCCCCTCCCACCGGTTTTAAGCCCCTCCCACTTTTCTATTAAGCCCCGCCCATTTTTCTATTAAGCCCCGCCCACTTTTCTATTAAGCCACACCTATTTTTAAGCCCCTCCCACCTATTTTAAGCCCCTCCCACCGGTTTTAAGCCCCTCCCACTTTTCTATTAAGCCCCGCCCATTTTTCTATTAAGCCCCGCCCACTTTTCTATTAAGCCACACCCATTTTTAAGCCCCCACCGTTTTTAAGCCACTCCCACCGTTTTTAAGCCCCTCCCACTTTTCTATTAAGCCCCTCCCACTTTTCTATTAAGCCACACCTATTTTTATGCCCCTCCCACCTGTTTTAAGCCCCTCCCGCCGTTTTTAAGCCCCTCCCACTTTTCTATTAAGCCCCTCCCACTTTTCCATTAAGTCACACCCATTTTAAGCCCCTCCCACTTTTCTATTAAGCCACACCCATTTTTAAGCCCCTCCCATCGTTTTAAGCCACTCCCACTTTTCTATTAAGCTCCGCCCATTTTCCTGTTAAGCCACGCCCATTTTTAAGCCCGCCCCCCCCCCCGGTTTTAAGCCCCTCCCACTTTTCTATTAAGCCCCGCCCATTTTTAAGCCCCTCCCACCGTTTTTAAGCCCCTCCCACATTTCTATTAAGCCCCTCCCACTTTCCTATTAAGCCACGCCTATTTTTAAGCCCCTCCCACAAATTTTTAAGCCCCTCCCACTTTCTATTAAGACCCTCCCACTTTTCTATTAAGCCCCGTCCACTTTTCTATTAAGCCACACCCATTTTTAAGCCACTCCCACCGTTTTAAGCCCCTCCCACTTTTCTATTAAGCCCCTCCCACTTTTCTATTAAGCCACACCTATTTTTAAGCCCCTCCCACCTATTTTTAAGCCCCTCCCACCGGTTTTAAGCCCCTCCCACTTTTCTATTAAGCCCCGCCCACTTTTCTATTAAGCCACACCCATTTTTAAGCCACTCCCACCGTTTTTAAGCCACTCCCACCGTTTTTAAGCCCCTCCCACTTTTCTATTAAGCCCCTCCCACTTTTCTATTAAGCCACACCTATTTTTAAGCCCCTCCCACCTATTTTTAAGCCCCTCCCACCGGTTTTAAGCCCCTCCCACTTTTCTATTAAGCCCCGCCCACTTTTCTATTAAGCCACACCCATTTTTAAGCCACTCCCACCGTTTTTAAGCCACTCCCACCGTTTTTAAGCCCCTCCCATTTTTCTATTAAGCCCCTCCCATTTCTATATTCAGCCACGCCCATTTTTAAGCCACTCCCACCGTTTTTAAGCCCCTCCCCTTTTAAACCCCACCCACTTTCAACCCTCACTTTCAACCCTAACCCTAACCCAACCCTCACTTTCAACCCTAACCCTAACCCTAACCCTAATCCAACCCTCACTTTTAACCCTAACCCTAACTCCACCCACTTTTAAGCCACTCCCACTTTTCTATTAAGCCCCGCCCACTTTTCTATTAAGCCACACCTATTTTTAAGCCCCTCCCACCTATTTTAAGCCCATCCCACCGGTTTTAAGCCCCTCCCACTTTTCTATTAAGCCCCGCCCATTTTTCTATTAAGCCCCGCCCACTTTTCTATTAAGCCACACCCATTTTTAAGCCCCCACCGTTTTTAAGCCACTCCCACCGTTTTTAAGCCCCTCCCACTTTTCTATTAAGCCCCTCCCACTTTTCTATTAAGCCACACCTATTTTTATGCCCCTCCCACCTGTTTTAAGCCCCTCCCGCCGTTTTTAAGCCCCTCCCACTTTTCTATTAAGCCCCTCCCACTTTTCCATTAAGTCACACCCATTTTAAGCCCCTCCCACTTTTCTATTAAGCCACACCCATTTTTAAGCCCCTCCCATCGTTTTAAGCCACTCCCACTTTTCTATTAAGCTCCGCCCATTTTCCTGTTAAGCCACGCCCATTTTTAAGCCCGCCCCCCCCCCCCCGGTTTTAAGCCCCTCCCACTTTTCTATTAAGCCCCGCCCATTTTTAAGCCCCTCCCACCGTTTTTAAGCCCCTCCCACATTTCTATTAAGCCCCTCCCACTTTCCTATTAAGCCACGCCTATTTTTAAGCCCCTCCCACAAATTTTTAAGCCCCTCCCACTTTCTATTAAGACCCTCCCACTTTTCTATTAAGCCCCGTCCACTTTTCTATTAAGCCACACCCATTTTTAAGCCACTCCCACCGTTTTAAGCCCCTCCCACTTTTCTATTAAGCCCCTCCCACTTTTCTATTAAGCCACACCTATTTTTAAGCCCCTCCCACCTATTTTTAAGCCCCTCCCACCGGTTTTAAGCCCCTCCCACTTTTCTATTAAGCCCCGCCCACTTTTCTATTAAGCCACACCCATTTTTAAGCCACTCCCACCGTTTTTAAGCCACTCCCACCGTTTTTAAGCCCCTCCCATTTTTCTATTAAGCCCCTCCCATTTCTATATTCAGCCACGCCCATTTTTAAGCCACTCCCACCGTTTTTAAGCCCCTCCCACTTTCTATTAAGCCCCCCCACTTTTCTATTAAGCCCCGCCCACTTTTCTATTAAGCCACACCCATTTTTAAGCCCCTCCCACCGTTTTTAAGCCACTCCCACTTTTAAACCCCACCCACTTTCAACCCTCACTTTCAACCCTAACCCTAACCCAACCCTCACTTTCAACCCTAACCCTAACCCTAACCCTAATCCAACCCTCACTTTTAACCCTAACCCTAACTCCACCCACTTTTAAGCCCTCCCACTTTTCTATTAAGCCCCGCCCACTTTTCTATTAAGCCACACCCGTTTTTAAGCCCCTCCCACTGTTTTTAAGCCACTCCCACCGTTTTTAAGCCCCTCCCACATTTCTATTAAGCCCCTCCCACTTTCCTATTAAGCCACGCCTATTTTTAAGCCCCTCCCACAAATTTTTAAGCCCCTCCCACTTTCTATTAAGACCCTCCCACTTTTCTATTAAGCCCCGTCCACTTTTCTATTAAGCCACACCCATTTTTAAGCCACTCCCACCGTTTTAAGCCCCTCCCACTTTTCTATTAAGCCCCTCCCACTTTTCTATTAAGCCACACCTATTTTTAAGCCCCTCCCACCTATTTTTAAGCCCCTCCCACCGGTTTTAAGCCCCTCCCACTTTTCTATTAAGCCCCGCCCACTTTTCTATTAAGCCACACCCATTTTTAAGCCACTCCCACCGTTTTTAAGCCACTCCCACCGTTTTTAAGCCCCTCCCATTTTTCTATTAAGCCCCTCCCATTTCTATATTCAGCCACGCCCATTTTTAAGCCACTCCCACCGTTTTTAAGCCCCTCCCCTTTTAAACCCCACCCACTTTCAACCCTCACTTTCAACCCTAACCCTAACCCAACCCTCACTTTCAACCCTAACCCTAACCCTAACCCTAATCCAACCCTCACTTTTAACCCTAACCCTAACTCCACCCACTTTTAAGCCACTCCCACTTTTCTATTAAGCCCCGCCCACTTTTCTATTAAGCCACACCTATTTTTAAGCCCCTCCCACCTATTTTAAGCCCCTCCCACCGGTTTTAAGCCCCTCCCACTTTTCTATTAAGCCCCGCCCATTTTTCTATTAAGCCCCGCCCACTTTTCTATTAAGCCACACCCATTTTTAAGCCCCCACCGTTTTTAAGCCACTCCCACCGTTTTTAAGCCCCTCCCACTTTTCTATTAAGCCCCTCCCACTTTTCTATTAAGCCACACCTATTTTTATGCCCCTCCCACCTGTTTTAAGCCCCTCCCGCCGTTTTTAAGCCCCTCCCACTTTTCTATTAAGCCCCTCCCACTTTTCCATTAAGTCACACCCATTTTAAGCCCCTCCCACTTTTCTATTAAGCCACACCCATTTTTAAGCCCCTCCCATCGTTTTAAGCCACTCCCACTTTTCTATTAAGCTCCGCCCATTTTCCTGTTAAGCCACGCCCATTTTTAAGCCCGCCCCCCCCCCCGGTTTTAAGCCCCTCCCACTTTTCTATTAAGCCCCGCCCATTTTTAAGCCCCTCCCACCGTTTTTAAGCCCCTCCCACATTTCTATTAAGCCCCTCCCACTTTCCTATTAAGCCACGCCTATTTTTAAGCCCCTCCCACAAATTTTTAAGCCCCTCCCACTTTCTATTAAGACCCTCCCACTTTTCTATTAAGCCCCGTCCACTTTTCTATTAAGCCACACCCATTTTTAAGCCACTCCCACCGTTTTAAGCCCCTCCCACTTTTCTATTAAGCCCCTCCCACTTTTCTATTAAGCCACACCTATTTTTAAGCCCCTCCCACCTATTTTTAAGCCCCTCCCACCGGTTTTAAGCCCCTCCCACTTTTCTATTAAGCCCCGCCCACTTTTCTATTAAGCCACACCCATTTTTAAGCCACTCCCACCGTTTTTAAGCCACTCCCACCGTTTTTAAGCCCCTCCCATTTTTCTATTAAGCCCCTCCCATTTCTATATTCAGCCACGCCCATTTTTAAGCCACTCCCACCGTTTTTAAGCCCCTCCCCTTTTAAACCCCACCCACTTTCAACCCTCACTTTCAACCCTAACCCTAACCCAACCCTCACTTTCAACCCTAACCCTAACCCTAACCCTAATCCAACCCTCACTTTTAACCCTAACCCTAACTCCACCCACTTTTAAGCCACTCCCACTTTTCTATTAAGCCCCGCCCACTTTTCTATTAAGCCACACCTATTTTTAAGCCCCTCCCACCTATTTTAAGCCCCTCCCACCGGTTTTAAGCCCCTCCCACTTTTCTATTAAGCCCCGCCCATTTTTCTATTAAGCCCCGCCCACTTTTCTATTAAGCCACACCCATTTTTAAGCCCCCACCGTTTTTAAGCCACTCCCACCGTTTTTAAGCCCCTCCCACTTTTCTATTAAGCCCCTCCCACTTTTCTATTAAGCCACACCTATTTTTATGCCCCTCCCACCTGTTTTAAGCCCCTCCCGCCGTTTTTAAGCCCCTCCCACTTTTCTATTAAGCCCCTCCCACTTTTCCATTAAGTCACACCCATTTTAAGCCCCTCCCACTTTTCTATTAAGCCACACCCATTTTTAAGCCCCTCCCATCGTTTTAAGCCACTCCCACTTTTCTATTAAGCTCCGCCCATTTTCCTGTTAAGCCACGCCCATTTTTAAGCCCGCCCCCCCCCCCCCCGGTTTTAAGCCCCTCCCACTTTTCTATTAAGCCCCGCCCATTTTTAAGCCCCTCCCACCATTTTTAAGCCCCTCCCACTTTTCTATTAAGCCCCTCCCACTTTCCTATTAAGCCACACCTATTTTTAAGCCCCTCCCACCGTTTTTAAGCCCCTCCCACTTTCTATTAAGCCCCCCCACTTTTCTATTAAGCCCCGCCCACTTTTCTATTAAGCCACACCCATTTTTAAGCCCCTCCCACCGTTTTTAAGCCACTCCCACTTTTAAACCCCACCCACTTTCAACCCTCACTTTCAACCCTAACCCTAATCCAACCCTCACTTTTAACCCTAACCCTAACTCCACCCACTTTTAAGCCCTCCCACTTTTCTATTAAGCCCCGCCCACTTTTCTATTAAGCCACACCCATTTTTAAGCCCCTCCCACTGTTTTTAAGCCACTCCCACCGTTTTTAAGCCCCTCCCACATTTCTATTAAGCCCCTCCCACTTTCCTATTAAGCCACACCTATTTTTAAGCCCCTCCCACAAATTTTTAAGCCCCTCCCACTTTCTATTAAGACCCTCCCACTTTTCTATTAAGCCCCGTCCACTTTTCTATTAAGCCACACCCATTTTTAAGCCCCTCCCACCGTTTTTAAGCCACTCCCACCGTTTTTAAGCCCCTCCCACTTTTCTATTAAGCCCCTCCCACTTTCCTATTAAGCCACACCTATTTTTAAGCCCCTCCCACCGGTTTTAAGCCCCTCCCACTTTCTATTAAGACCCTCCCACTTTTCTATTAAGCCCCGTCCACTTTTCTATTAAGCCACACCCATTTTTAAGCCACTCCCACCGTTTTAAGCCCCTCCCACTTTTCTATTAAGCCCCTCCCACTTTTCTATTAAGCCACACCTATTTTTAAGCCCCTCCCACCTATTTTTAAGCCCCTCCCACCGGTTTTAAGCCCCTCCCACTTTTCTATTAAGCCCCGCCCACTTTTCTATTAAGCCACACCCATTTTTAAGCCACTCCCACCGTTTTTAAGCCACTCCCACCGTTTTTAAGCCCCTCCCATTTTTCTATTAAGCCCCTCCCATTTCTATATTCAGCCACGCCCATTTTTAAGCCACTCCCACCGTTTTTAAGCCCCTCCCCTTTTAAACCCCACCCACTTTCAACCCTCACTTTCAACCCTAACCCTAACCCAACCCTCACTTTCAACCCTAACCCTAACCCTAACCCTAATCCAACCCTCACTTTTAACCCTAACCCTAACTCCACCCACTTTTAAGCCACTCCCACTTTTCTATTAAGCCCCGCCCACTTTTCTATTAAGCCACACCTATTTTTAAGCCCCTCCCACCTATTTTAAGCCCCTCCCACCGGTTTTAAGCCCCTCCCACTTTTCTATTAAGCCCCGCCCATTTTTCTATTAAGCCCCGCCCACTTTTCTATTAAGCCACACCCATTTTTAAGCCCCCACCGTTTTTAAGCCACTCCCACCGTTTTTAAGCCCCTCCCACTTTTCTATTAAGCCCCTCCCACTTTTCTATTAAGCCACACCTATTTTTATGCCCCTCCCACCTGTTTTAAGCCCCTCCCGCCGTTTTTAAGCCCCTCCCACTTTTCTATTAAGCCCCTCCCACTTTTCCATTAAGTCACACCCATTTTAAGCCCCTCCCACTTTTCTATTAAGCCACACCCATTTTTAAGCCCCTCCCATCGTTTTAAGCCACTCCCACTTTTCTATTAAGCTCCGCCCATTTTCCTGTTAAGCCACGCCCATTTTTAAGCCCGCCCCCCCCCCCCGGTTTTAAGCCCCTCCCACTTTTCTATTAAGCCCCGCCCATTTTTAAGCCCCTCCCACCGTTTTTAAGCCCCTCCCACATTTCTATTAAGCCCCTCCCACTTTCCTATTAAGCCACGCCTATTTTTAAGCCCCTCCCACAAATTTTTAAGCCCCTCCCACTTTCTATTAAGACCCTCCCACTTTTCTATTAAGCCCCGTCCACTTTTCTATTAAGCCACACCCATTTTTAAGCCACTCCCACCGTTTTAAGCCCCTCCCACTTTTCTATTAAGCCCCTCCCACTTTTCTATTAAGCCACACCTATTTTTAAGCCCCTCCCACCTATTTTTAAGCCCCTCCCACCGGTTTTAAGCCCCTCCCACTTTTCTATTAAGCCCCGCCCACTTTTCTATTAAGCCACACCCATTTTTAAGCCACTCCCACCGTTTTTAAGCCACTCCCACCGTTTTTAAGCCCCTCCCATTTTTCTATTAAGCCCCTCCCATTTCTATATTCAGCCACGCCCATTTTTAAGCCACTCCCACCGTTTTTAAGCCCCTCCCCTTTTAAACCCCACCCACTTTCAACCCTCACTTTCAACCCTAACCCTAACCCAACCCTCACTTTCAACCCTAACCCTAACCCTAACCCTAATCCAACCCTCACTTTTAACCCTAACCCTAACTCCACCCACTTTTAAGCCACTCCCACTTTTCTATTAAGCCCCGCCCACTTTTCTATTAAGCCACACCTATTTTTAAGCCCCTCCCACCTATTTTAAGCCCCTCCCACCGGTTTTAAGCCCCTCCCACTTTTCTATTAAGCCCCGCCCATTTTTCTATTAAGCCCCGCCCACTTTTCTATTAAGCCACACCCATTTTTAAGCCCCCACCGTTTTTAAGCCACTCCCACCGTTTTTAAGCCCCTCCCACTTTTCTATTAAGCCCCTCCCACTTTTCTATTAAGCCACACCTATTTTTATGCCCCTCCCACCTGTTTTAAGCCCCTCCCGCCGTTTTTAAGCCCCTCCCACTTTTCTATTAAGCCCCTCCCACTTTTCCATTAAGTCACACCCATTTTAAGCCCCTCCCACTTTTCTATTAAGCCACACCCATTTTTAAGCCCCTCCCATCGTTTTAAGCCACTCCCACTTTTCTATTAAGCTCCGCCCATTTTCCTGTTAAGCCACGCCCATTTTTAAGCCCGCCCCCCCCCCCCGGTTTTAAGCCCCTCCCACTTTTCTATTAAGCCCCGCCCATTTTTAAGCCCCTCCCACCATTTTTAAGCCCCTCCCACTTTTCTATTAAGCCCCTCCCACTTTCCTATTAAGCCACACCTATTTTTAAGCCCCTCCCACCGTTTTTAAGCCCCTCCCACTTTCTATTAAGCCCCCCCACTTTTCTATTAAGCCCCGCCCACTTTTCTATTAAGCCACACCCATTTTTAAGCCCCTCCCACCGTTTTTAAGCCACTCCCACTTTTAAACCCCACCCACTTTCAACCCTCACTTTCAACCCTAACCCTAATCCAACCCTCACTTTTAACCCTAACCCTAACTCCACCCACTTTTAAGCCCTCCCACTTTTCTATTAAGCCCCGCCCACTTTTCTATTAAGCCACACCCATTTTTAAGCCCCTCCCACTGTTTTTAAGCCACTCCCACCGTTTTTAAGCCCCTCCCACATTTCTATTAAGCCCCTCCCACTTTCCTATTAAGCCACACCTATTTTTAAGCCCCTCCCACAAATTTTTAAGCCCCTCCCACTTTCTATTAAGACCCTCCCACTTTTCTATTAAGCCCCGTCCACTTTTCTATTAAGCCACACCCATTTTTAAGCCCCTCCCACCGTTTTTAAGCCACTCCCACCGTTTTTAAGCCCCTCCCACTTTTCTATTAAGCCCCTCCCACTTTCCTATTAAGCCACACCTATTTTTAAGCCCCTCCCACCGGTTTTAAGCCCCTCCCATTTTCTATTAAGCCCCTCCCACTTTTCTATTAAGCCCCGCCCACTTTTCTATTAAGCCACACCCATTTTTAAGCCCCTCCCACTGTTTTTAAGCCACTCCCACCGTTTTTAAGCCCCTCCCACATTTCTATTAAGCCCCTCCCACTTTCCTATTAAGCCACACCTATTTTTAAGCCCCTCCCACAAATTTTTAAGCCCCTCCCACTTTCTATTAAGACCCTCCCACTTTTCTATTAAGCCCCGTCCACTTTTCTATTAAGCCACACCCATTTTTAAGCCCCTCCCACCGTTTTTAAGCCACTCCCACCGTTTTTAAGCCCCTCCCACTTTTCTATTAAGCCCCTCCCACTTTCCTATTAAGCCACACCTATTTTTAAGCCCCTCCCACCGTTTTTAAGCCCCTCCCACTTTCTATTAAGCCCCCCCACTTTTCTATTAAGCCCCGCCCACTTTTCTATTAAGCCACACCCATTTTTAAGCCCCTCCCACCGTTTTTAAGCCACTCCCACTTTTAAACCCCACCCACTTTCAACCCTCACTTTCAACCCTAACCCTAACCCAACCCTCACTTTCAACCCTAACCCTAACCCTAACCCTAATCCAACCCTCACTTTTAACCCTAACCCTAACTCCACCCACTTTTAAGCCCTCCCACTTTTCTATTAAGCCCCGCCCACTTTTCTATTAAGCCACACCCGTTTTTAAGCCCCTCCCACTGTTTTTAAGCCACTCCCACCGTTTTTAAGCCCCTCCCACATTTCTATTAAGCCCCTCCCACTTTCCTATTAAGCCACGCCTATTTTTAAGCCCCTCCCACAAATTTTTAAGCCCCTCCCACTTTCTATTAAGACCCTCCCACTTTTCTATTAAGCCCCGTCCACTTTTCTATTAAGCCACACCCATTTTTAAGCCACTCCCACCGTTTTAAGCCCCTCCCACTTTTCTATTAAGCCCCTCCCACTTTTCTATTAAGCCACACCTATTTTTAAGCCCCTCCCACCTATTTTTAAGCCCCTCCCACCGGTTTTAAGCCCCTCCCACTTTTCTATTAAGCCCCGCCCACTTTTCTATTAAGCCACACCCATTTTTAAGCCACTCCCACCGTTTTTAAGCCACTCCCACCGTTTTTAAGCCCCTCCCATTTTTCTATTAAGCCCCTCCCATTTCTATATTCAGCCACGCCCATTTTTAAGCCACTCCCACCGTTTTTAAGCCCCTCCCCTTTTAAACCCCACCCACTTTCAACCCTCACTTTCAACCCTAACCCTAACCCAACCCTCACTTTCAACCCTAACCCTAACCCTAACCCTAATCCAACCCTCACTTTTAACCCTAACCCTAACTCCACCCACTTTTAAGCCACTCCCACTTTTCTATTAAGCCCCGCCCACTTTTCTATTAAGCCACACCTATTTTTAAGCCCCTCCCACCTATTTTAAGCCCCTCCCACCGGTTTTAAGCCCCTCCCACTTTTCTATTAAGCCCCGCCCATTTTTCTATTAAGCCCCGCCCACTTTTCTATTAAGCCACACCCATTTTTAAGCCCCCACCGTTTTTAAGCCACTCCCACCGTTTTTAAGCCCCTCCCACTTTTCTATTAAGCCCCTCCCACTTTTCTATTAAGCCACACCTATTTTTATGCCCCTCCCACCTGTTTTAAGCCCCTCCCGCCGTTTTTAAGCCCCTCCCACTTTTCTATTAAGCCCCTCCCACTTTTCCATTAAGTCACACCCATTTTAAGCCCCTCCCACTTTTCTATTAAGCCACACCCATTTTTAAGCCCCTCCCATCGTTTTAAGCCACTCCCACTTTTCTATTAAGCTCCGCCCATTTTCCTGTTAAGCCACGCCCATTTTTAAGCCCGCCCCCCCCCCCCGGTTTTAAGCCCCTCCCACTTTTCTATTAAGCCCCGCCCATTTTTAAGCCCCTCCCACCGTTTTTAAGCCCCTCCCACATTTCTATTAAGCCCCTCCCACTTTCCTATTAAGCCACGCCTATTTTTAAGCCCCTCCCACAAATTTTTAAGCCCCTCCCACTTTCTATTAAGACCCTCCCACTTTTCTATTAAGCCCCGTCCACTTTTCTATTAAGCCACACCCATTTTTAAGCCACTCCCACCGTTTTAAGCCCCTCCCACTTTTCTATTAAGCCCCTCCCACTTTTCTATTAAGCCACACCTATTTTTAAGCCCCTCCCACCTATTTTTAAGCCCCTCCCACCGGTTTTAAGCCCCTCCCACTTTTCTATTAAGCCCCGCCCACTTTTCTATTAAGCCACACCCATTTTTAAGCCACTCCCACCGTTTTTAAGCCACTCCCACCGTTTTTAAGCCCCTCCCATTTTTCTATTAAGCCCCTCCCATTTCTATATTCAGCCACGCCCATTTTTAAGCCACTCCCACCGTTTTTAAGCCCCTCCCCTTTTAAACCCCACCCACTTTCAACCCTCACTTTCAACCCTAACCCTAACCCAACCCTCACTTTCAACCCTAACCCTAACCCTAACCCTAATCCAACCCTCACTTTTAACCCTAACCCTAACTCCACCCACTTTTAAGCCACTCCCACTTTTCTATTAAGCCCCGCCCACTTTTCTATTAAGCCACACCTATTTTTAAGCCCCTCCCACCTATTTTAAGCCCCTCCCACCGGTTTTAAGCCCCTCCCACTTTTCTATTAAGCCCCGCCCATTTTTCTATTAAGCCCCGCCCACTTTTCTATTAAGCCACACCCATTTTTAAGCCCCCACCGTTTTTAAGCCACTCCCACCGTTTTTAAGCCCCTCCCACTTTTCTATTAAGCCCCTCCCACTTTTCTATTAAGCCACACCTATTTTTATGCCCCTCCCACCTGTTTTAAGCCCCTCCCGCCGTTTTTAAGCCCCTCCCACTTTTCTATTAAGCCCCTCCCACTTTTCCATTAAGTCACACCCATTTTAAGCCCCTCCCACTTTTCTATTAAGCCACACCCATTTTTAAGCCCCTCCCATCGTTTTAAGCCACTCCCACTTTTCTATTAAGCTCCGCCCATTTTCCTGTTAAGCCACGCCCATTTTTAAGCCCGCCCCCCCCCCCCGGTTTTAAGCCCCTCCCACTTTTCTATTAAGCCCCGCCCATTTTTAAGCCCCTCCCACCATTTTTAAGCCCCTCCCACTTTTCTATTAAGCCCCTCCCACTTTCCTATTAAGCCACACCTATTTTTAAGCCCCTCCCACCGTTTTTAAGCCCCTCCCACTTTCTATTAAGCCCCCCCACTTTTCTATTAAGCCCCGCCCACTTTTCTATTAAGCCACACCCATTTTTAAGCCCCTCCCACCGTTTTTAAGCCACTCCCACTTTTAAACCCCACCCACTTTCAACCCTCACTTTCAACCCTAACCCTAATCCAACCCTCACTTTTAACCCTAACCCTAACTCCACCCACTTTTAAGCCCTCCCACTTTTCTATTAAGCCCCGCCCACTTTTCTATTAAGCCACACCCATTTTTAAGCCCCTCCCACTGTTTTTAAGCCACTCCCACCGTTTTTAAGCCCCTCCCACATTTCTATTAAGCCCCTCCCACTTTCCTATTAAGCCACACCTATTTTTAAGCCCCTCCCACAAATTTTTAAGCCCCTCCCACTTTCTATTAAGACCCTCCCACTTTTCTATTAAGCCCCGTCCACTTTTCTATTAAGCCACACCCATTTTTAAGCCCCTCCCACCGTTTTTAAGCCACTCCCACCGTTTTTAAGCCCCTCCCACTTTTCTATTAAGCCCCTCCCACTTTCCTATTAAGCCACACCTATTTTTAAGCCCCTCCCACCGGTTTTAAGCCCCTCCCACTTTCTATTAAGACCCTCCCACTTTTCTATTAAGCCCCGTCCACTTTTCTATTAAGCCACACCCATTTTTAAGCCACTCCCACCGTTTTAAGCCCCTCCCACTTTTCTATTAAGCCCCTCCCACTTTTCTATTAAGCCACACCTATTTTTAAGCCCCTCCCACCTATTTTTAAGCCCCTCCCACCGGTTTTAAGCCCCTCCCACTTTTCTATTAAGCCCCGCCCACTTTTCTATTAAGCCACACCCATTTTTAAGCCACTCCCACCGTTTTTAAGCCACTCCCACCGTTTTTAAGCCCCTCCCATTTTTCTATTAAGCCCCTCCCATTTCTATATTCAGCCACGCCCATTTTTAAGCCACTCCCACCGTTTTTAAGCCCCTCCCCTTTTAAACCCCACCCACTTTCAACCCTCACTTTCAACCCTAACCCTAACCCAACCCTCACTTTCAACCCTAACCCTAACCCTAACCCTAATCCAACCCTCACTTTTAACCCTAACCCTAACTCCACCCACTTTTAAGCCACTCCCACTTTTCTATTAAGCCCCGCCCACTTTTCTATTAAGCCACACCTATTTTTAAGCCCCTCCCACCTATTTTAAGCCCCTCCCACCGGTTTTAAGCCCCTCCCACTTTTCTATTAAGCCCCGCCCATTTTTCTATTAAGCCCCGCCCACTTTTCTATTAAGCCACACCCATTTTTAAGCCCCCACCGTTTTTAAGCCACTCCCACCGTTTTTAAGCCCCTCCCACTTTTCTATTAAGCCCCTCCCACTTTTCTATTAAGCCACACCTATTTTTATGCCCCTCCCACCTGTTTTAAGCCCCTCCCGCCGTTTTTAAGCCCCTCCCACTTTTCTATTAAGCCCCTCCCACTTTTCCATTAAGTCACACCCATTTTAAGCCCCTCCCACTTTTCTATTAAGCCACACCCATTTTTAAGCCCCTCCCATCGTTTTAAGCCACTCCCACTTTTCTATTAAGCTCCGCCCATTTTCCTGTTAAGCCACGCCCATTTTTAAGCCCGCCCCCCCCCCCCGGTTTTAAGCCCCTCCCACTTTTCTATTAAGCCCCGCCCATTTTTAAGCCCCTCCCACCGTTTTTAAGCCCCTCCCACATTTCTATTAAGCCCCTCCCACTTTCCTATTAAGCCACGCCTATTTTTAAGCCCCTCCCACAAATTTTTAAGCCCCTCCCACTTTCTATTAAGACCCTCCCACTTTTCTATTAAGCCCCGTCCACTTTTCTATTAAGCCACACCCATTTTTAAGCCACTCCCACCGTTTTAAGCCCCTCCCACTTTTCTATTAAGCCCCTCCCACTTTTCTATTAAGCCACACCTATTTTTAAGCCCCTCCCACCTATTTTTAAGCCCCTCCCACCGGTTTTAAGCCCCTCCCACTTTTCTATTAAGCCCCGCCCACTTTTCTATTAAGCCACACCCATTTTTAAGCCACTCCCACCGTTTTTAAGCCACTCCCACCGTTTTTAAGCCCCTCCCATTTTTCTATTAAGCCCCTCCCATTTCTATATTCAGCCACGCCCATTTTTAAGCCACTCCCACCGTTTTTAAGCCCCTCCCCTTTTAAACCCCACCCACTTTCAACCCTCACTTTCAACCCTAACCCTAACCCAACCCTCACTTTCAACCCTAACCCTAACCCTAACCCTAATCCAACCCTCACTTTTAACCCTAACCCTAACTCCACCCACTTTTAAGCCACTCCCACTTTTCTATTAAGCCCCGCCCACTTTTCTATTAAGCCACACCTATTTTTAAGCCCCTCCCACCTATTTTAAGCCCCTCCCACCGGTTTTAAGCCCCTCCCACTTTTCTATTAAGCCCCGCCCATTTTTCTATTAAGCCCCGCCCACTTTTCTATTAAGCCACACCCATTTTTAAGCCCCCACCGTTTTTAAGCCACTCCCACCGTTTTTAAGCCCCTCCCACTTTTCTATTAAGCCCCTCCCACTTTTCTATTAAGCCACACCTATTTTTATGCCCCTCCCACCTGTTTTAAGCCCCTCCCGCCGTTTTTAAGCCCCTCCCACTTTTCTATTAAGCCCCTCCCACTTTTCCATTAAGTCACACCCATTTTAAGCCCCTCCCACTTTTCTATTAAGCCACACCCATTTTTAAGCCCCTCCCATCGTTTTAAGCCACTCCCACTTTTCTATTAAGCTCCGCCCATTTTCCTGTTAAGCCACGCCCATTTTTAAGCCCGCCCCCCCCCCCCCGGTTTTAAGCCCCTCCCACTTTTCTATTAAGCCCCGCCCATTTTTAAGCCCCTCCCACCATTTTTAAGCCCCTCCCACTTTTCTATTAAGCCCCTCCCACTTTCCTATTAAGCCACACCTATTTTTAAGCCCCTCCCACCGTTTTTAAGCCCCTCCCACTTTCTATTAAGCCCCCCCACTTTTCTATTAAGCCCCGCCCACTTTTCTATTAAGCCACACCCATTTTTAAGCCCCTCCCACCGTTTTTAAGCCACTCCCACTTTTAAACCCCACCCACTTTCAACCCTCACTTTCAACCCTAACCCTAATCCAACCCTCACTTTTAACCCTAACCCTAACTCCACCCACTTTTAAGCCCTCCCACTTTTCTATTAAGCCCCGCCCACTTTTCTATTAAGCCACACCCATTTTTAAGCCCCTCCCACTGTTTTTAAGCCACTCCCACCGTTTTTAAGCCCCTCCCACATTTCTATTAAGCCCCTCCCACTTTCCTATTAAGCCACACCTATTTTTAAGCCCCTCCCACAAATTTTTAAGCCCCTCCCACTTTCTATTAAGACCCTCCCACTTTTCTATTAAGCCCCGTCCACTTTTCTATTAAGCCACACCCATTTTTAAGCCCCTCCCACCGTTTTTAAGCCACTCCCACCGTTTTTAAGCCCCTCCCACTTTTCTATTAAGCCCCTCCCACTTTCCTATTAAGCCACACCTATTTTTAAGCCCCTCCCACCGGTTTTAAGCCCCTCCCATTTTCTATTAAGCCCCTCCCACTTTTCTATTAAGCCCCGCCCACTTTTCTATTAAGCCACACCCATTTTTAAGCCCCTCCCACTGTTTTTAAGCCACTCCCACCGTTTTTAAGCCCCTCCCACATTTCTATTAAGCCCCTCCCACTTTCCTATTAAGCCACACCTATTTTTAAGCCCCTCCCACAAATTTTTAAGCCCCTCCCACTTTCTATTAAGACCCTCCCACTTTTCTATTAAGCCCCGTCCACTTTTCTATTAAGCCACACCCATTTTTAAGCCCCTCCCACCGTTTTTAAGCCACTCCCACCGTTTTTAAGCCCCTCCCACTTTTCTATTAAGCCCCTCCCACTTTCCTATTAAGCCACACCTATTTTTAAGCCCCTCCCACCGTTTTTAAGCCCCTCCCACTTTCTATTAAGCCCCCCCACTTTTCTATTAAGCCCCGCCCACTTTTCTATTAAGCCACACCCATTTTTAAGCCCCTCCCACCGTTTTTAAGCCACTCCCACTTTTAAACCCCACCCACTTTCAACCCTCACTTTCAACCCTAACCCTAACCCAACCCTCACTTTCAACCCTAACCCTAACCCTAACCCTAATCCAACCCTCACTTTTAACCCTAACCCTAACTCCACCCACTTTTAAGCCCTCCCACTTTTCTATTAAGCCCCGCCCACTTTTCTATTAAGCCACACCCGTTTTTAAGCCCCTCCCACTGTTTTTAAGCCACTCCCACCGTTTTTAAGCCCCTCCCACATTTCTATTAAGCCCCTCCCACTTTCCTATTAAGCCACGCCTATTTTTAAGCCCCTCCCACAAATTTTTAAGCCCCTCCCACTTTCTATTAAGACCCTCCCACTTTTCTATTAAGCCCCGTCCACTTTTCTATTAAGCCACACCCATTTTTAAGCCACTCCCACCGTTTTAAGCCCCTCCCACTTTTCTATTAAGCCCCTCCCACTTTTCTATTAAGCCACACCTATTTTTAAGCCCCTCCCACCTATTTTTAAGCCCCTCCCACCGGTTTTAAGCCCCTCCCACTTTTCTATTAAGCCCCGCCCACTTTTCTATTAAGCCACACCCATTTTTAAGCCACTCCCACCGTTTTTAAGCCACTCCCACCGTTTTTAAGCCCCTCCCATTTTTCTATTAAGCCCCTCCCATTTCTATATTCAGCCACGCCCATTTTTAAGCCACTCCCACCGTTTTTAAGCCCCTCCCCTTTTAAACCCCACCCACTTTCAACCCTCACTTTCAACCCTAACCCTAACCCAACCCTCACTTTCAACCCTAACCCTAACCCTAACCCTAATCCAACCCTCACTTTTAACCCTAACCCTAACTCCACCCACTTTTAAGCCACTCCCACTTTTCTATTAAGCCCCGCCCACTTTTCTATTAAGCCACACCTATTTTTAAGCCCCTCCCACCTATTTTAAGCCCCTCCCACCGGTTTTAAGCCCCTCCCACTTTTCTATTAAGCCCCGCCCATTTTTCTATTAAGCCCCGCCCACTTTTCTATTAAGCCACACCCATTTTTAAGCCCCCACCGTTTTTAAGCCACTCCCACCGTTTTTAAGCCCCTCCCACTTTTCTATTAAGCCCCTCCCACTTTTCTATTAAGCCACACCTATTTTTATGCCCCTCCCACCTGTTTTAAGCCCCTCCCGCCGTTTTTAAGCCCCTCCCACTTTTCTATTAAGCCCCTCCCACTTTTCCATTAAGTCACACCCATTTTAAGCCCCTCCCACTTTTCTATTAAGCCACACCCATTTTTAAGCCCCTCCCATCGTTTTAAGCCACTCCCACTTTTCTATTAAGCTCCGCCCATTTTCCTGTTAAGCCACGCCCATTTTTAAGCCCGCCCCCCCCCCCCCGGTTTTAAGCCCCTCCCACTTTTCTATTAAGCCCCGCCCATTTTTAAGCCCCTCCCACCGTTTTTAAGCCCCTCCCACATTTCTATTAAGCCCCTCCCACTTTCCTATTAAGCCACACCCATTTTTAAGCCACTCCCACCGTTTTTAAGCCACTCCCACCGTTTTTAAGCCCCTCCCATTTTTCTATTAAGCCCCTCCCATTTCTATATTCAGCCACGCCCATTTTTAAGCCACTCCCACCGTTTTTAAGCCCCTCCCCTTTTAAACCCCACCCACTTTCAACCCTCACTTTCAACCCTAACCCTAACCCAACCCTCACTTTCAACCCTAACCCTAACCCTAACCCTAATCCAACCCTCACTTTTAACCCTAACCCTAACTCCACCCACTTTTAAGCCACTCCCACTTTTCTATTAAGCCCCGCCCACTTTTCTATTAAGCCACACCTATTTTTAAGCCCCTCCCACCTATTTTAAGCCCCTCCCACCGGTTTTAAGCCCCTCCCACTTTTCTATTAAGCCCCGCCCATTTTTCTATTAAGCCCCGCCCACTTTTCTATTAAGCCACACCCATTTTTAAGCCCCCACCGTTTTTAAGCCACTCCCACCGTTTTTAAGCCCCTCCCACTTTTCTATTAAGCCCCTCCCACTTTTCTATTAAGCCACACCTATTTTTATGCCCCTCCCACCTGTTTTAAGCCCCTCCCGCCGTTTTTAAGCCCCTCCCACTTTTCTATTAAGCCCCTCCCACTTTTCCATTAAGTCACACCCATTTTAAGCCCCTCCCACTTTTCTATTAAGCCACACCCATTTTTAAGCCCCTCCCATCGTTTTAAGCCACTCCCACTTTTCTATTAAGCTCCGCCCATTTTCCTGTTAAGCCACGCCCATTTTTAAGCCCGCCCCCCCCCCCGGTTTTAAGCCCCTCCCACTTTTCTATTAAGCCCCGCCCATTTTTAAGCCCCTCCCACCGTTTTTAAGCCCCTCCCACATTTCTATTAAGCCCCTCCCACTTTCCTATTAAGCCACGCCTATTTTTAAGCCCCTCCCACAAATTTTTAAGCCCCTCCCACTTTCTATTAAGACCCTCCCACTTTTCTATTAAGCCCCGTCCACTTTTCTATTAAGCCACACCCATTTTTAAGCCACTCCCACCGTTTTAAGCCCCTCCCACTTTTCTATTAAGCCCCTCCCACTTTTCTATTAAGCCACACCTATTTTTAAGCCCCTCCCACCTATTTTTAAGCCCCTCCCACCGGTTTTAAGCCCCTCCCACTTTTCTATTAAGCCCCGCCCACTTTTCTATTAAGCCACACCCATTTTTAAGCCACTCCCACCGTTTTTAAGCCACTCCCACCGTTTTTAAGCCCCTCCCACTTTTCTATTAAGCCCCTCCCACTTTTCTATTAAGCCACACCTATTTTTAAGCCCCTCCCACCTATTTTTAAGCCCCTCCCACCGGTTTTAAGCCCCTCCCACTTTTCTATTAAGCCCCGCCCACTTTTCTATTAAGCCACACCCATTTTTAAGCCACTCCCACCGTTTTTAAGCCACTCCCACCGTTTTTAAGCCCCTCCCATTTTTCTATTAAGCCCCTCCCATTTCTATATTCAGCCACGCCCATTTTTAAGCCACTCCCACCGTTTTTAAGCCCCTCCCCTTTTAAACCCCACCCACTTTCAACCCTCACTTTCAACCCTAACCCTAACCCAACCCTCACTTTCAACCCTAACCCTAACCCTAACCCTAATCCAACCCTCACTTTTAACCCTAACCCTAACTCCACCCACTTTTAAGCCACTCCCACTTTTCTATTAAGCCCCGCCCACTTTTCTATTAAGCCACACCTATTTTTAAGCCCCTCCCACCTATTTTAAGCCCATCCCACCGGTTTTAAGCCCCTCCCACTTTTCTATTAAGCCCCGCCCATTTTTCTATTAAGCCCCGCCCACTTTTCTATTAAGCCACACCCATTTTTAAGCCCCCACCGTTTTTAAGCCACTCCCACCGTTTTTAAGCCCCTCCCACTTTTCTATTAAGCCCCTCCCACTTTTCTATTAAGCCACACCTATTTTTATGCCCCTCCCACCTGTTTTAAGCCCCTCCCGCCGTTTTTAAGCCCCTCCCACTTTTCTATTAAGCCCCTCCCACTTTTCCATTAAGTCACACCCATTTTAAGCCCCTCCCACTTTTCTATTAAGCCACACCCATTTTTAAGCCCCTCCCATCGTTTTAAGCCA
Organism: Ascaphus truei; assembly: GCF_040206685.1. Lineage (NCBI taxonomy): Eukaryota > Metazoa > Chordata > Amphibia > Anura > Ascaphidae > Ascaphus > Ascaphus truei. Next base: position 50,120 of record NW_027454587.1, on the reverse strand, counting down.
CTCCCACTTTTCTATTAAGCTCCGCCCATTTTCCTGTTAAGCCACGCCCATTTTTAAGCCCGCCCCCCCCCCCCCGGTTTTAAGCCCCTCCCACTTTTCTATTAAGCCCCGCCCATTTTTAAGCCCCTCCCACCGTTTTTAAGCCCCTCCCACATTTCTATTAAGCCCCTCCCACTTTCCTATTAAGCCACACCCATTTTTAAGCCACTCCCACCGTTTTTAAGCCACTCCCACCGTTTTTAAGCCCCTCCCATTTTTCTATTAAGCCCCTCCCATTTCTATATTCAGCCACGCCCATTTTTAAGCCACTCCCACCGTTTTTAAGCCCCTCCCCTTTTAAACCCCACCCACTTTCAACCCTCACTTTCAACCCTAACCCTAACCCAACCCTCACTTTCAACCCTAACCCTAACCCTAACCCTAATCCAACCCTCACTTTTAACCCTAACCCTAACTCCACCCACTTTTAAGCCACTCCCACTTTTCTATTAAGCCCCGCCCACTTTTCTATTAAGCCACACCTATTTTTAAGCCCCTCCCACCTATTTTAAGCCCCTCCCACCGGTTTTAAGCCCCTCCCACTTTTCTATTAAGCCCCGCCCATTTTTCTATTAAGCCCCGCCCACTTTTCTATTAAGCCACACCCATTTTTAAGCCCCCACCGTTTTTAAGCCACTCCCACCGTTTTTAAGCCCCTCCCACTTTTCTATTAAGCCCCTCCCACTTTTCTATTAAGCCACACCTATTTTTATGCCCCTCCCACCTGTTTTAAGCCCCTCCCGCCGTTTTTAAGCCCCTCCCACTTTTCTATTAAGCCCCTCCCACTTTTCCATTAAGTCACACCCATTTTAAGCCCCTCCCACTTTTCTATTAAGCCACACCCATTTTTAAGCCCCTCCCATCGTTTTAAGCCACTCCCACTTTTCTATTAAGCTCCGCCCATTTTCCTGTTAAGCCACGCCCATTTTTAAGCCCGCCCCCCCCCCCCGGTTTTAAGCCCCTCCCACTTTTCTATTAAGCCCCGCCCATTTTTAAGCCCCTCCCACCGTTTTTAAGCCCCTCCCACATTTCTATTAAGCCCCTCCCACTTTCCTATTAAGCCACGCCTATTTTTAAGCCCCTCCCACAAATTTTTAAGCCCCTCCCACTTTCTATTAAGACCCTCCCACTTTTCTATTAAGCCCCGTCCACTTTTCTATTAAGCCACACCCATTTTTAAGCCACTCCCACCGTTTTAAGCCCCTCCCACTTTTCTATTAAGCCCCTCCCACTTTTCTATTAAGCCACACCTATTTTTAAGCCCCTCCCACCTATTTTTAAGCCCCTCCCACCGGTTTTAAGCCCCTCCCACTTTTCTATTAAGCCCCGCCCACTTTTCTATTAAGCCACACCCATTTTTAAGCCACTCCCACCGTTTTTAAGCCACTCCCACCGTTTTTAAGCCCCTCCCACTTTTCTATTAAGCCCCTCCCACTTTTCTATTAAGCCACACCTATTTTTAAGCCCCTCCCACCTATTTTTAAGCCCCTCCCACCGGTTTTAAGCCCCTCCCACTTTTCTATTAAGCCCCGCCCACTTTTCTATTAAGCCACACCCATTTTTAAGCCACTCCCACCGTTTTTAAGCCACTCCCACCGTTTTTAAGCCCCTCCCATTTTTCTATTAAGCCCCTCCCATTTCTATATTCAGCCACGCCCATTTTTAAGCCACTCCCACCGTTTTTAAGCCCCTCCCCTTTTAAACCCCACCCACTTTCAACCCTCACTTTCAACCCTAACCCTAACCCAACCCTCACTTTCAACCCTAACCCTAACCCTAACCCTAATCCAACCCTCACTTTTAACCCTAACCCTAACTCCACCCACTTTTAAGCCACTCCCACTTTTCTATTAAGCCCCGCCCACTTTTCTATTAAGCCACACCTATTTTTAAGCCCCTCCCACCTATTTTAAGCCCATCCCACCGGTTTTAAGCCCCTCCCACTTTTCTATTAAGCCCCGCCCATTTTTCTATTAAGCCCCGCCCACTTTTCTATTAAGCCACACCCATTTTTAAGCCCCCACCGTTTTTAAGCCACTCCCACCGTTTTTAAGCCCCTCCCACTTTTCTATTAAGCCCCTCCCACTTTTCTATTAAGCCACACCTATTTTTATGCCCCTCCCACCTGTTTTAAGCCCCTCCCGCCGTTTTTAAGCCCCTCCCACTTTTCTATTAAGCCCCTCCCACTTTTCCATTAAGTCACACCCATTTTAAGCCCCTCCCACTTTTCTATTAAGCCACACCCATTTTTAAGCCCCTCCCATCGTTTTAAGCCACTCCCACTTTTCTATTAAGCTCCGCCCATTTTCCTGTTAAGCCACGCCCATTTTTAAGCCCGCCCCCCCCCCCCCGGTTTTAAGCCCCTCCCACTTTTCTATTAAGCCCCGCCCATTTTTAAGCCCCTCCCACCGTTTTTAAGCCCCTCCCACATTTCTATTAAGCCCCTCCCACTTTCCTATTAAGCCACGCCTATTTTTAAGCCCCTCCCACAAATTTTTAAGCCCCTCCCACTTTCTATTAAGACCCTCCCACTTTTCTATTAAGCCCCGTCCACTTTTCTATTAAGCCACACCCATTTTTAAGCCACTCCCACCGTTTTAAGCCCCTCCCACTTTTCTATTAAGCCCCTCCCACTTTTCTATTAAGCCACACCTATTTTTAAGCCCCTCCCACCTATTTTTAAGCCCCTCCCACCGGTTTTAAGCCCCTCCCACTTTTCTATTAAGCCCCGCCCACTTTTCTATTAAGCCACACCCATTTTTAAGCCACTCCCACCGTTTTTAAGCCACTCCCACCGTTTTTAAGCCCCTCCCATTTTTCTATTAAGCCCCTCCCATTTCTATATTCAGCCACGCCCATTTTTAAGCCACTCCCACCGTTTTTAAGCCCCTCCCACTTTCTATTAAGCCCCCCCACTTTTCTATTAAGCCCCGCCCACTTTTCTATTAAGCCACACCCATTTTTAAGCCCCTCCCACCGTTTTTAAGCCACTCCCACTTTTAAACCCCACCCACTTTCAACCCTCACTTTCAACCCTAACCCTAACCCAACCCTCACTTTCAACCCTAACCCTAACCCTAACCCTAATCCAACCCTCACTTTTAACCCTAACCCTAACTCCACCCACTTTTAAGCCCTCCCACTTTTCTATTAAGCCCCGCCCACTTTTCTATTAAGCCACACCCGTTTTTAAGCCCCTCCCACTGTTTTTAAGCCACTCCCACCGTTTTTAAGCCCCTCCCACATTTCTATTAAGCCCCTCCCACTTTCCTATTAAGCCACGCCTATTTTTAAGCCCCTCCCACAAATTTTTAAGCCCCTCCCACTTTCTATTAAGACCCTCCCACTTTTCTATTAAGCCCCGTCCACTTTTCTATTAAGCCACACCCATTTTTAAGCCACTCCCACCGTTTTAAGCCCCTCCCACTTTTCTATTAAGCCCCTCCCACTTTTCTATTAAGCCACACCTATTTTTAAGCCCCTCCCACCTATTTTTAAGCCCCTCCCACCGGTTTTAAGCCCCTCCCACTTTTCTATTAAGCCCCGCCCACTTTTCTATTAAGCCACACCCATTTTTAAGCCACTCCCACCGTTTTTAAGCCACTCCCACCGTTTTTAAGCCCCTCCCATTTTTCTATTAAGCCCCTCCCATTTCTATATTCAGCCACGCCCATTTTTAAGCCACTCCCACCGTTTTTAAGCCCCTCCCCTTTTAAACCCCACCCACTTTCAACCCTCACTTTCAACCCTAACCCTAACCCAACCCTCACTTTCAACCCTAACCCTAACCCTAACCCTAATCCAACCCTCACTTTTAACCCTAACCCTAACTCCACCCACTTTTAAGCCACTCCCACTTTTCTATTAAGCCCCGCCCACTTTTCTATTAAGCCACACCTATTTTTAAGCCCCTCCCACCTATTTTAAGCCCCTCCCACCGGTTTTAAGCCCCTCCCACTTTTCTATTAAGCCCCGCCCATTTTTCTATTAAGCCCCGCCCACTTTTCTATTAAGCCACACCCATTTTTAAGCCCCCACCGTTTTTAAGCCACTCCCACCGTTTTTAAGCCCCTCCCACTTTTCTATTAAGCCCCTCCCACTTTTCTATTAAGCCACACCTATTTTTATGCCCCTCCCACCTGTTTTAAGCCCCTCCCGCCGTTTTTAAGCCCCTCCCACTTTTCTATTAAGCCCCTCCCACTTTTCCATTAAGTCACACCCATTTTAAGCCCCTCCCACTTTTCTATTAAGCCACACCCATTTTTAAGCCCCTCCCATCGTTTTAAGCCACTCCCACTTTTCTATTAAGCTCCGCCCATTTTCCTGTTAAGCCACGCCCATTTTTAAGCCCGCCCCCCCCCCCCGGTTTTAAGCCCCTCCCACTTTTCTATTAAGCCCCGCCCATTTTTAAGCCCCTCCCACCGTTTTTAAGCCCCTCCCACATTTCTATTAAGCCCCTCCCACTTTCCTATTAAGCCACGCCTATTTTTAAGCCCCTCCCACAAATTTTTAAGCCCCTCCCACTTTCTATTAAGACCCTCCCACTTTTCTATTAAGCCCCGTCCACTTTTCTATTAAGCCACACCCATTTTTAAGCCACTCCCACCGTTTTAAGCCCCTCCCACTTTTCTATTAAGCCCCTCCCACTTTTCTATTAAGCCACACCTATTTTTAAGCCCCTCCCACCTATTTTTAAGCCCCTCCCACCGGTTTTAAGCCCCTCCCACTTTTCTATTAAGCCCCGCCCACTTTTCTATTAAGCCACACCCATTTTTAAGCCACTCCCACCGTTTTTAAGCCACTCCCACCGTTTTTAAGCCCCTCCCATTTTTCTATTAAGCCCCTCCCATTTCTATATTCAGCCACGCCCATTTTTAAGCCACTCCCACCGTTTTTAAGCCCCTCCCCTTTTAAACCCCACCCACTTTCAACCCTCACTTTCAACCCTAACCCTAACCCAACCCTCACTTTCAACCCTAACCCTAACCCTAACCCTAATCCAACCCTCACTTTTAACCCTAACCCTAACTCCACCCACTTTTAAGCCACTCCCACTTTTCTATTAAGCCCCGCCCACTTTTCTATTAAGCCACACCTATTTTTAAGCCCCTCCCACCTATTTTAAGCCCATCCCACCGGTTTTAAGCCCCTCCCACTTTTCTATTAAGCCCCGCCCATTTTTCTATTAAGCCCCGCCCACTTTTCTATTAAGCCACACCCATTTTTAAGCCCCCACCGTTTTTAAGCCACTCCCACCGTTTTTAAGCCCCTCCCACTTTTCTATTAAGCCCCTCCCACTTTTCTATTAAGCCACACCTATTTTTATGCCCCTCCCACCTGTTTTAAGCCCCTCCCGCCGTTTTTAAGCCCCTCCCACTTTTCTATTAAGCCCCTCCCACTTTTCCATTAAGTCACACCCATTTTAAGCCCCTCCCACTTTTCTATTAAGCCACACCCATTTTTAAGCCCCTCCCATCGTTTTAAGCCACTCCCACTTTTCTATTAAGCTCCGCCCATTTTCCTGTTAAGCCACGCCCATTTTTAAGCCCGCCCCCCCCCCCCCGGTTTTAAGCCCCTCCCACTTTTCTATTAAGCCCCGCCCATTTTTAAGCCCCTCCCACCGTTTTTAAGCCCCTCCCACATTTCTATTAAGCCCCTCCCACTTTCCTATTAAGCCACACCTATTTTTAAGCCCCTCCCACCGTTTTTAAGCCCCTCCCACTTTCTATTAAGCCCCCCCACTTTTCTATTAAGCCCCGCCCACTTTTCTATTAAGCCACACCCATTTTTAAGCCCCTCCCACCGTTTTTAAGCCACTCCCACTTTTAAACCCCACCCACTTTCAACCCTCACTTTCAACCCTAACCCTAATCCAACCCTCACTTTTAACCCTAACCCTAACTCCACCCACTTTTAAGCCCTCCCACTTTTCTATTAAGCCCCGCCCACTTTTCTATTAAGCCACACCCATTTTTAAGCCACTCCCACCGTTTTTAAGCCACTCCCACCGTTTTTAAGCCCCTCCCATTTTTCTATTAAGCCCCTCCCATTTCTATATTCAGCCACGCCCATTTTTAAGCCACTCCCACCGTTTTTAAGCCCCTCCCACTTTCTATTAAGCCCCCCCACTTTTCTATTAAGCCCCGCCCACTTTTCTATTAAGCCACACCCATTTTTAAGCCCCTCCCACCGTTTTTAAGCCACTCCCACTTTTAAACCCCACCCACTTTCAACCCTCACTTTCAACCCTAACCCTAACCCAACCCTCACTTTCAACCCTAACCCTAACCCTAACCCTAATCCAACCCTCACTTTTAACCCTAACCCTAACTCCACCCACTTTTAAGCCCTCCCACTTTTCTATTAAGCCCCGCCCACTTTTCTATTAAGCCACACCCGTTTTTAAGCCCCTCCCACTGTTTTTAAGCCACTCCCACCGTTTTTAAGCCCCTCCCACATTTCTATTAAGCCCCTCCCACTTTCCTATTAAGCCACGCCTATTTTTAAGCCCCTCCCACAAATTTTTAAGCCCCTCCCACTTTCTATTAAGACCCTCCCACTTTTCTATTAAGCCCCGTCCACTTTTCTATTAAGCCACACCCATTTTTAAGCCACTCCCACCGTTTTAAGCCCCTCCCACTTTTCTATTAAGCCCCTCCCACTTTTCTATTAAGCCACACCTATTTTTAAGCCCCTCCCACCTATTTTTAAGCCCCTCCCACCGGTTTTAAGCCCCTCCCACTTTTCTATTAAGCCCCGCCCACTTTTCTATTAAGCCACACCCATTTTTAAGCCACTCCCACCGTTTTTAAGCCACTCCCACCGTTTTTAAGCCCCTCCCATTTTTCTATTAAGCCCCTCCCATTTCTATATTCAGCCACGCCCATTTTTAAGCCACTCCCACCGTTTTTAAGCCCCTCCCCTTTTAAACCCCACCCACTTTCAACCCTCACTTTCAACCCTAACCCTAACCCAACCCTCACTTTCAACCCTAACCCTAACCCTAACCCTAATCCAACCCTCACTTTTAACCCTAACCCTAACTCCACCCACTTTTAAGCCACTCCCACTTTTCTATTAAGCCCCGCCCACTTTTCTATTAAGCCACACCTATTTTTAAGCCCCTCCCACCTATTTTAAGCCCCTCCCACCGGTTTTAAGCCCCTCCCACTTTTCTATTAAGCCCCGCCCATTTTTCTATTAAGCCCCGCCCACTTTTCTATTAAGCCACACCCATTTTTAAGCCCCCACCGTTTTTAAGCCACTCCCACCGTTTTTAAGCCCCTCCCACTTTTCTATTAAGCCCCTCCCACTTTTCTATTAAGCCACACCTATTTTTATGCCCCTCCCACCTGTTTTAAGCCCCTCCCGCCGTTTTTAAGCCCCTCCCACTTTTCTATTAAGCCCCTCCCACTTTTCCATTAAGTCACACCCATTTTAAGCCCCTCCCACTTTTCTATTAAGCCACACCCATTTTTAAGCCCCTCCCATCGTTTTAAGCCACTCCCACTTTTCTATTAAGCTCCGCCCATTTTCCTGTTAAGCCACGCCCATTTTTAAGCCCGCCCCCCCCCCCCGGTTTTAAGCCCCTCCCACTTTTCTATTAAGCCCCGCCCATTTTTAAGCCCCTCCCACCGTTTTTAAGCCCCTCCCACATTTCTATTAAGCCCCTCCCACTTTCCTATTAAGCCACGCCTATTTTTAAGCCCCTCCCACAAATTTTTAAGCCCCTCCCACTTTCTATTAAGACCCTCCCACTTTTCTATTAAGCCCCGTCCACTTTTCTATTAAGCCACACCCATTTTTAAGCCACTCCCACCGGTTTTAAGCCCCTCCCACTTTTCTATTAAGCCCCGCCCACTTTTCTATTAAGCCACACCCATTTTTAAGCCACTCCCACCGTTTTTAAGCCACTCCCACCGTTTTTAAGCCCCTCCCATTTTTCTATTAAGCCCCTCCCATTTCTATATTCAGCCACGCCCATTTTTAAGCCACTCCCACCGTTTTTAAGCCCCTCCCCTTTTAAACCCCACCCACTTTCAACCCTCACTTTCAACCCTAACCCTAACCCAACCCTCACTTTCAACCCTAACCCTAACCCTAACCCTAATCCAACCCTCACTTTTAACCCTAACCCTAACTCCACCCACTTTTAAGCCACTCCCACTTTTCTATTAAGCCCCGCCCACTTTTCTATTAAGCCACACCTATTTTTAAGCCCCTCCCACCTATTTTAAGCCCATCCCACCGGTTTTAAGCCCCTCCCACTTTTCTATTAAGCCCCGCCCATTTTTCTATTAAGCCCCGCCCACTTTTCTATTAAGCCACACCCATTTTTAAGCCCCCACCGTTTTTAAGCCACTCCCACCGTTTTTAAGCCCCTCCCACTTTTCTATTAAGCCCCTCCCACTTTTCTATTAAGCCACACCTATTTTTATGCCCCTCCCACCTGTTTTAAGCCCCTCCCGCCGTTTTTAAGCCCCTCCCACTTTTCTATTAAGCCCCTCCCACTTTTCCATTAAGTCACACCCATTTTAAGCCCCTCCCACTTTTCTATTAAGCCACACCCATTTTTAAGCCCCTCCCATCGTTTTAAGCCACTCCCACTTTTCTATTAAGCTCCGCCCATTTTCCTGTTAAGCCACGCCCATTTTTAAGCCCGCCCCCCCCCCCCCGGTTTTAAGCCCCTCCCACTTTTCTATTAAGCCCCGCCCATTTTTAAGCCCCTCCCACCGTTTTTAAGCCCCTCCCACATTTCTATTAAGCCCCTCCCACTTTCCTATTAAGCCACACCTATTTTTAAGCCCCTCCCACCGTTTTTAAGCCCCTCCCACTTTCTATTAAGCCCCCCCACTTTTCTATTAAGCCCCGCCCACTTTTCTATTAAGCCACACCCATTTTTAAGCCCCTCCCACCGTTTTTAAGCCACTCCCACTTTTAAACCCCACCCACTTTCAACCCTCACTTTCAACCCTAACCCTAATCCAACCCTCACTTTTAACCCTAACCCTAACTCCACCCACTTTTAAGCCCTCCCACTTTTCTATTAAGCCCCGCCCACTTTTCTATTAAGCCACACCCATTTTTAAGCCACTCCCACCGTTTTTAAGCCACTCCCACCGTTTTTAAGCCCCTCCCATTTTTCTATTAAGCCCCTCCCATTTCTATATTCAGCCACGCCCATTTTTAAGCCACTCCCACCGTTTTTAAGCCCCTCCCACTTTCTATTAAGCCCCCCCACTTTTCTATTAAGCCCCGCCCACTTTTCTATTAAGCCACACCCATTTTTAAGCCCCTCCCACCGTTTTTAAGCCACTCCCACTTTTAAACCCCACCCACTTTCAACCCTCACTTTCAACCCTAACCCTAACCCAACCCTCACTTTCAACCCTAACCCTAACCCTAACCCTAATCCAACCCTCACTTTTAACCCTAACCCTAACTCCACCCACTTTTAAGCCCTCCCACTTTTCTATTAAGCCCCGCCCACTTTTCTATTAAGCCACACCCGTTTTTAAGCCCCTCCCACTGTTTTTAAGCCACTCCCACCGTTTTTAAGCCCCTCCCACATTTCTATTAAGCCCCTCCCACTTTCCTATTAAGCCACGCCTATTTTTAAGCCCCTCCCACAAATTTTTAAGCCCCTCCCACTTTCTATTAAGACCCTCCCACTTTTCTATTAAGCCCCGTCCACTTTTCTATTAAGCCACACCCATTTTTAAGCCACTCCCACCGTTTTAAGCCCCTCCCACTTTTCTATTAAGCCCCTCCCACTTTTCTATTAAGCCACACCTATTTTTAAGCCCCTCCCACCTATTTTTAAGCCCCTCCCACCGGTTTTAAGCCCCTCCCACTTTTCTATTAAGCCCCGCCCACTTTTCTATTAAGCCACACCCATTTTTAAGCCACTCCCACCGTTTTTAAGCCACTCCCACCGTTTTTAAGCCCCTCCCATTTTTCTATTAAGCCCCTCCCATTTCTATATTCAGCCACGCCCATTTTTAAGCCACTCCCACCGTTTTTAAGCCCCTCCCCTTTTAAACCCCACCCACTTTCAACCCTCACTTTCAACCCTAACCCTAACCCAACCCTCACTTTCAACCCTAACCCTAACCCTAACCCTAATCCAACCCTCACTTTTAACCCTAACCCTAACTCCACCCACTTTTAAGCCACTCCCACTTTTCTATTAAGCCCCGCCCACTTTTCTATTAAGCCACACCTATTTTTAAGCCCCTCCCACCTATTTTAAGCCCCTCCCACCGGTTTTAAGCCCCTCCCACTTTTCTATTAAGCCCCGCCCATTTTTCTATTAAGCCCCGCCCACTTTTCTATTAAGCCACACCCATTTTTAAGCCCCCACCGTTTTTAAGCCACTCCCACCGTTTTTAAGCCCCTCCCACTTTTCTATTAAGCCCCTCCCACTTTTCTATTAAGCCACACCTATTTTTATGCCCCTCCCACCTGTTTTAAGCCCCTCCCGCCGTTTTTAAGCCCCTCCCACTTTTCTATTAAGCCCCTCCCACTTTTCCATTAAGTCACACCCATTTTAAGCCCCTCCCACTTTTCTATTAAGCCACACCCATTTTTAAGCCCCTCCCATCGTTTTAAGCCACTCCCACTTTTCTATTAAGCTCCGCCCATTTTCCTGTTAAGCCACGCCCATTTTTAAGCCCGCCCCCCCCCCCCGGTTTTAAGCCCCTCCCACTTTTCTATTAAGCCCCGCCCATTTTTAAGCCCCTCCCACCGTTTTTAAGCCCCTCCCACATTTCTATTAAGCCCCTCCCACTTTCCTATTAAGCCACGCCTATTTTTAAGCCCCTCCCACAAATTTTTAAGCCCCTCCCACTTTCTATTAAGACCCTCCCACTTTTCTATTAAGCCCCGTCCACTTTTCTATTAAGCCACACCCATTTTTAAGCCACTCCCACCGTTTTAAGCCCCTCCCACTTTTCTATTAAGCCCCTCCCACTTTTCTATTAAGCCACACCTATTTTTAAGCCCCTCCCACCTATTTTTAAGCCCCTCCCACCGGTTTTAAGCCCCTCCCACTTTTCTATTAAGCCCCGCCCACTTTTCTATTAAGCCACACCCATTTTTAAGCCACTCCCACCGTTTTTAAGCCACTCCCACCGTTTTTAAGCCCCTCCCATTTTTCTATTAAGCCCCTCCCATTTCTATATTCAGCCACGCCCATTTTTAAGCCACTCCCACCGTTTTTAAGCCCCTCCCCTTTTAAACCCCACCCACTTTCAACCCTCACTTTCAACCCTAACCCTAACCCAACCCTCACTTTCAACCCTAACCCTAACCCTAACCCTAATCCAACCCTCACTTTTAACCCTAACCCTAACTCCACCCACTTTTAAGCCACTCCCACTTTTCTATTAAGCCCCGCCCACTTTTCTATTAAGCCACACCTATTTTTAAGCCCCTCCCACCTATTTTAAGCCCCTCCCACCGGTTTTAAGCCCCTCCCACTTTTCTATTAAGCCCCGCCCATTTTTCTATTAAGCCCCGCCCACTTTTCTATTAAGCCACACCCATTTTTAAGCCCCCACCGTTTTTAAGCCACTCCCACCGTTTTTAAGCCCCTCCCACTTTTCTATTAAGCCCCTCCCACTTTTCTATTAAGCCACACCTATTTTTATGCCCCTCCCACCTGTTTTAAGCCCCTCCCGCCGTTTTTAAGCCCCTCCCACTTTTCTATTAAGCCCCTCCCACTTTTCCATTAAGTCACACCCATTTTAAGCCCCTCCCACTTTTCTATTAAGCCACACCCATTTTTAAGCCCCTCCCATCGTTTTAAGCCACTCCCACTTTTCTATTAAGCTCCGCCCATTTTCCTGTTAAGCCACGCCCATTTTTAAGCCCGCCCCCCCCCCCCCCCGGTTTTAAGCCCCTCCCACTTTTCTATTAAGCCCCGCCCATTTTTAAGCCCCTCCCACCATTTTTAAGCCCCTCCCACTTTTCTATTAAGCCCCTCCCACTTTCCTATTAAGCCACACCTATTTTTAAGCCCCTCCCACCGTTTTTAAGCCCCTCCCACTTTCTATTAAGCCCCCCCACTTTTCTATTAAGCCCCGCCCACTTTTCTATTAAGCCACACCCATTTTTAAGCCCCTCCCACCGTTTTTAAGCCACTCCCACTTTTAAACCCCACCCACTTTCAACCCTCACTTTCAACCCTAACCCTAATCCAACCCTCACTTTTAACCCTAACCCTAACTCCACCCACTTTTAAGCCCTCCCACTTTTCTATTAAGCCCCGCCCACTTTTCTATTAAGCCACACCCATTTTTAAGCCCCTCCCACTGTTTTTAAGCCACTCCCACCGTTTTTAAGCCCCTCCCACATTTCTATTAAGCCCCTCCCACTTTCCTATTAAGCCACACCTATTTTTAAGCCCCTCCCACAAATTTTTAAGCCCCTCCCACTTTCTATTAAGACCCTCCCACTTTTCTATTAAGCCCCGTCCACTTTTCTATTAAGCCACACCCATTTTTAAGCCCCTCCCACCGTTTTTAAGCCACTCCCACCGTTTTTAAGCCCCTCCCACTTTTCTATTAAGCCCCTCCCACTTTCCTATTAAGCCACACCTATTTTTAAGCCCCTCCCACCGGTTTTAAGCCCCTCCCACTTTCTATTAAGACCCTCCCACTTTTCTATTAAGCCCCGTCCACTTTTCTATTAAGCCACACCCATTTTTAAGCCACTCCCACCGTTTTAAGCCCCTCCCACTTTTCTATTAAGCCCCTCCCACTTTTCTATTAAGCCACACCTATTTTTAAGCCCCTCCCACCTATTTTTAAGCCCCTCCCACCGGTTTTAAGCCCCTCCCACTTTTCTATTAAGCCCCGCCCACTTTTCTATTAAGCCACACCCATTTTTAAGCCACTCCCACCGTTTTTAAGCCACTCCCACCGTTTTTAAGCCCCTCCCATTTTTCTATTAAGCCCCTCCCATTTCTATATTCAGCCACGCCCATTTTTAAGCCACTCCCACCGTTTTTAAGCCCCTCCCCTTTTAAACCCCACCCACTTTCAACCCTCACTTTCAACCCTAACCCTAACCCAACCCTCACTTTCAACCCTAACCCTAACCCTAACCCTAATCCAACCCTCACTTTTAACCCTAACCCTAACTCCACCCACTTTTAAGCCACTCCCACTTTTCTATTAAGCCCCGCCCACTTTTCTATTAAGCCACACCTATTTTTAAGCCCCTCCCACCTATTTTAAGCCCCTCCCACCGGTTTTAAGCCCCTCCCACTTTTCTATTAAGCCCCGCCCATTTTTCTATTAAGCCCCGCCCACTTTTCTATTAAGCCACACCCATTTTTAAGCCCCCACCGTTTTTAAGCCACTCCCACCGTTTTTAAGCCCCTCCCACTTTTCTATTAAGCCCCTCCCACTTTTCTATTAAGCCACACCTATTTTTATGCCCCTCCCACCTGTTTTAAGCCCCTCCCGCCGTTTTTAAGCCCCTCCCACTTTTCTATTAAGCCCCTCCCACTTTTCCATTAAGTCACACCCATTTTAAGCCCCTCCCACTTTTCTATTAAGCCACACCCATTTTTAAGCCCCTCCCATCGTTTTAAGCCACTCCCACTTTTCTATTAAGCTCCGCCCATTTTCCTGTTAAGCCACGCCCATTTTTAAGCCCGCCCCCCCCCCCCCGGTTTTAAGCCCCTCCCACTTTTCTATTAAGCCCCGCCCATTTTTAAGCCCCTCCCACCGTTTTTAAGCCCCTCCCACATTTCTATTAAGCCCCTCCCACTTTCCTATTAAGCCACACCTATTTTTAAGCCCCTCCCACCGTTTTTAAGCCCCTCCCACTTTCTATTAAGCCCCCCCACTTTTCTATTAAGCCCCGCCCACTTTTCTATTAAGCCACACCCATTTTTAAGCCCCTCCCACCGTTTTTAAGCCACTCCCACTTTTAAACCCCACCCACTTTCAACCCTCACTTTCAACCCTAACCCTAATCCAACCCTCACTTTTAACCCTAACCCTAACTCCACCCACTTTTAAGCCCTCCCACTTTTCTATTAAGCCCCGCCCACTTTTCTATTAAGCCACACCCATTTTTAAGCCACTCCCACCGTTTTTAAGCCACTCCCACCGTTTTTAAGCCCCTCCCATTTTTCTATTAAGCCCCTCCCATTTCTATATTCAGCCACGCCCATTTTTAAGCCACTCCCACCGTTTTTAAGCCCCTCCCACTTTCTATTAAGCCCCCCCACTTTTCTATTAAGCCCCGCCCACTTTTCTATTAAGCCACACCCATTTTTAAGCCCCTCCCACCGTTTTTAAGCCACTCCCACTTTTAAACCCCACCCACTTTCAACCCTCACTTTCAACCCTAACCCTAACCCAACCCTCACTTTCAACCCTAACCCTAACCCTAACCCTAATCCAACCCTCACTTTTAACCCTAACCCTAACTCCACCCACTTTTAAGCCCTCCCACTTTTCTATTAAGCCCCGCCCACTTTTCTATTAAGCCACACCCGTTTTTAAGCCCCTCCCACTGTTTTTAAGCCACTCCCACCGTTTTTAAGCCCCTCCCACATTTCTATTAAGCCCCTCCCACTTTCCTATTAAGCCACGCCTATTTTTAAGCCCCTCCCACAAATTTTTAAGCCCCTCCCACTTTCTATTAAGACCCTCCCACTTTTCTATTAAGCCCCGTCCACTTTTCTATTAAGCCACACCCATTTTTAAGCCACTCCCACCGTTTTAAGCCCCTCCCACTTTTCTATTAAGCCCCTCCCACTTTTCTATTAAGCCACACCTATTTTTAAGCCCCTCCCACCTATTTTTAAGCCCCTCCCACCGGTTTTAAGCCCCTCCCACTTTTCTATTAAGCCCCGCCCACTTTTCTATTAAGCCACACCCATTTTTAAGCCACTCCCACCGTTTTTAAGCCACTCCCACCGTTTTTAAGCCCCTCCCATTTTTCTATTAAGCCCCTCCCATTTCTATATTCAGCCACGCCCATTTTTAAGCCACTCCCACCGTTTTTAAGCCCCTCCCCTTTTAAACCCCACCCACTTTCAACCCTCACTTTCAACCCTAACCCTAACCCAACCCTCACTTTCAACCCTAACCCTAACCCTAACCCTAATCCAACCCTCACTTTTAACCCTAACCCTAACTCCACCCACTTTTAAGCCACTCCCACTTTTCTATTAAGCCCCGCCCACTTTTCTATTAAGCCACACCTATTTTTAAGCCCCTCCCACCTATTTTAAGCCCCTCCCACCGGTTTTAAGCCCCTCCCACTTTTCTATTAAGCCCCGCCCATTTTTCTATTAAGCCCCGCCCACTTTTCTATTAAGCCACACCCATTTTTAAGCCCCCACCGTTTTTAAGCCACTCCCACCGTTTTTAAGCCCCTCCCACTTTTCTATTAAGCCCCTCCCACTTTTCTATTAAGCCACACCTATTTTTATGCCCCTCCCACCTGTTTTAAGCCCCTCCCGCCGTTTTTAAGCCCCTCCCACTTTTCTATTAAGCCCCTCCCACTTTTCCATTAAGTCACACCCATTTTAAGCCCCTCCCACTTTTCTATTAAGCCACACCCATTTTTAAGCCCCTCCCATCGTTTTAAGCCACTCCCACTTTTCTATTAAGCTCCGCCCATTTTCCTGTTAAGCCACGCCCATTTTTAAGCCCGCCCCCCCCCCCCGGTTTTAAGCCCCTCCCACTTTTCTATTAAGCCCCGCCCATTTTTAAGCCCCTCCCACCGTTTTTAAGCCCCTCCCACATTTCTATTAAGCCCCTCCCACTTTCCTATTAAGCCACGCCTATTTTTAAGCCCCTCCCACAAATTTTTAAGCCCCTCCCACTTTCTATTAAGACCCTCCCACTTTTCTATTAAGCCCCGTCCACTTTTCTATTAAGCCACACCCATTTTTAAGCCACTCCCACCGTTTTAAGCCCCTCCCACTTTTCTATTAAGCCCCTCCCACTTTTCTATTAAGCCACACCTATTTTTAAGCCCCTCCCACCTATTTTTAAGCCCCTCCCACCGGTTTTAAGCCCCTCCCACTTTTCTATTAAGCCCCGCCCACTTTTCTATTAAGCCACACCCATTTTTAAGCCACTCCCACCGTTTTTAAGCCACTCCCACCGTTTTTAAGCCCCTCCCATTTTTCTATTAAGCCCCTCCCATTTCTATATTCAGCCACGCCCATTTTTAAGCCACTCCCACCGTTTTTAAGCCCCTCCCCTTTTAAACCCCACCCACTTTCAACCCTCACTTTCAACCCTAACCCTAACCCAACCCTCACTTTCAACCCTAACCCTAACCCTAACCCTAATCCAACCCTCACTTTTAACCCTAACCCTAACTCCACCCACTTTTAAGCCACTCCCACTTTTCTATTAAGCCCCGCCCACTTTTCTATTAAGCCACACCTATTTTTAAGCCCCTCCCACCTATTTTAAGCCCCTCCCACCGGTTTTAAGCCCCTCCCACTTTTCTATTAAGCCCCGCCCATTTTTCTATTAAGCCCCGCCCACTTTTCTATTAAGCCACACCCATTTTTAAGCCCCCACCGTTTTTAAGCCACTCCCACCGTTTTTAAGCCCCTCCCACTTTTCTATTAAGCCCCTCCCACTTTTCTATTAAGCCACACCTATTTTTATGCCCCTCCCACCTGTTTTAAGCCCCTCCCGCCGTTTTTAAGCCCCTCCCACTTTTCTATTAAGCCCCTCCCACTTTTCCATTAAGTCACACCCATTTTAAGCCCCTCCCACTTTTCTATTAAGCCACACCCATTTTTAAGCCCCTCCCATCGTTTTAAGCCACTCCCACTTTTCTATTAAGCTCCGCCCATTTTCCTGTTAAGCCACGCCCATTTTTAAGCCCGCCCCCCCCCCCCCCGGTTTTAAGCCCCTCCCACTTTTCTATTAAGCCCCGCCCATTTTTAAGCCCCTCCCACCATTTTTAAGCCCCTCCCACTTTTCTATTAAGCCCCTCCCACTTTCCTATTAAGCCACACCTATTTTTAAGCCCCTCCCACCGTTTTTAAGCCCCTCCCACTTTCTATTAAGCCCCCCCACTTTTCTATTAAGCCCCGCCCACTTTTCTATTAAGCCACACCCATTTTTAAGCCCCTCCCACCGTTTTTAAGCCACTCCCACTTTTAAACCCCACCCACTTTCAACCCTCACTTTCAACCCTAACCCTAATCCAACCCTCACTTTTAACCCTAACCCTAACTCCACCCACTTTTAAGCCCTCCCACTTTTCTATTAAGCCCCGCCCACTTTTCTATTAAGCCACACCCATTTTTAAGCCCCTCCCACTGTTTTTAAGCCACTCCCACCGTTTTTAAGCCCCTCCCACATTTCTATTAAGCCCCTCCCACTTTCCTATTAAGCCACACCTATTTTTAAGCCCCTCCCACAAATTTTTAAGCCCCTCCCACTTTCTATTAAGACCCTCCCACTTTTCTATTAAGCCCCGTCCACTTTTCTATTAAGCCACACCCATTTTTAAGCCCCTCCCACCGTTTTTAAGCCACTCCCACCGTTTTTAAGCCCCTCCCACTTTTCTATTAAGCCCCTCCCACTTTCCTATTAAGCCACACCTATTTTTAAGCCCCTCCCACCGGTTTTAAGCCCCTCCCACTTTCTATTAAGACCCTCCCACTTTTCTATTAAGCCCCGTCCACTTTTCTATTAAGCCACACCCATTTTTAAGCCACTCCCACCGTTTTAAGCCCCTCCCACTTTTCTATTAAGCCCCTCCCACTTTTCTATTAAGCCACACCTATTTTTAAGCCCCTCCCACCTATTTTTAAGCCCCTCCCACCGGTTTTAAGCCCCTCCCACTTTTCTATTAAGCCCCGCCCACTTTTCTATTAAGCCACACCCATTTTTAAGCCACTCCCACCGTTTTTAAGCCACTCCCACCGTTTTTAAGCCCCTCCCATTTTTCTATTAAGCCCCTCCCATTTCTATATTCAGCCACGCCCATTTTTAAGCCACTCCCACCGTTTTTAAGCCCCTCCCCTTTTAAACCCCACCCACTTTCAACCCTCACTTTCAACCCTAACCCTAACCCAACCCTCACTTTCAACCCTAACCCTAACCCTAACCCTAATCCAACCCTCACTTTTAACCCTAACCCTAACTCCACCCACTTTTAAGCCACTCCCACTTTTCTATTAAGCCCCGCCCACTTTTCTATTAAGCCACACCTATTTTTAAGCCCCTCCCACCTATTTTAAGCCCCTCCCACCGGTTTTAAGCCCCTCCCACTTTTCTATTAAGCCCCGCCCATTTTTCTATTAAGCCCCGCCCACTTTTCTATTAAGCCACACCCATTTTTAAGCCCCCACCGTTTTTAAGCCACTCCCACCGTTTTTAAGCCCCTCCCACTTTTCTATTAAGCCCCTCCCACTTTTCTATTAAGCCACACCTATTTTTATGCCCCTCCCACCTGTTTTAAGCCCCTCCCGCCGTTTTTAAGCCCCTCCCACTTTTCTATTAAGCCCCTCCCACTTTTCCATTAAGTCACACCCATTTTAAGCCCCTCCCACTTTTCTATTAAGCCACACCCATTTTTAAGCCCCTCCCATCGTTTTAAGCCACTCCCACTTTTCTATTAAGCTCCGCCCATTTTCCTGTTAAGCCACGCCCATTTTTAAGCCCGCCCCCCCCCCCCGGTTTTAAGCCCCTCCCACTTTTCTATTAAGCCCCGCCCATTTTTAAGCCCCTCCCACCGTTTTTAAGCCCCTCCCACATTTCTATTAAGCCCCTCCCACTTTCCTATTAAGCCACGCCTATTTTTAAGCCCCTCCCACAAATTTTTAAGCCCCTCCCACTTTCTATTAAGACCCTCCCACTTTTCTATTAAGCCCCGTCCACTTTTCTATTAAGCCACACCCATTTTTAAGCCACTCCCACCGTTTTAAGCCCCTCCCACTTTTCTATTAAGCCCCTCCCACTTTTCTATTAAGCCACACCTATTTTTAAGCCCCTCCCACCTATTTTTAAGCCCCTCCCACCGGTTTTAAGCCCCTCCCACTTTTCTATTAAGCCCCGCCCACTTTTCTATTAAGCCACACCCATTTTTAAGCCACTCCCACCGTTTTTAAGCCACTCCCACCGTTTTTAAGCCCCTCCCATTTTTCTATTAAGCCCCTCCCATTTCTATATTCAGCCACGCCCATTTTTAAGCCACTCCCACCGTTTTTAAGCCCCTCCCCTTTTAAACCCCACCCACTTTCAACCCTCACTTTCAACCCTAACCCTAACCCAACCCTCACTTTCAACCCTAACCCTAACCCTAACCCTAATCCAACCCTCACTTTTAACCCTAACCCTAACTCCACCCACTTTTAAGCCACTCCCACTTTTCTATTAAGCCCCGCCCACTTTTCTATTAAGCCACACCTATTTTTAAGCCCCTCCCACCTATTTTAAGCCCCTCCCACCGGTTTTAAGCCCCTCCCACTTTTCTATTAAGCCCCGCCCATTTTTCTATTAAGCCCCGCCCACTTTTCTATTAAGCCACACCCATTTTTAAGCCCCCACCGTTTTTAAGCCACTCCCACCGTTTTTAAGCCCCTCCCACTTTTCTATTAAGCCCCTCCCACTTTTCTATTAAGCCACACCTATTTTTATGCCCCTCCCACCTGTTTTAAGCCCCTCCCGCCGTTTTTAAGCCCCTCCCACTTTTCTATTAAGCCCCTCCCACTTTTCCATTAAGTCACACCCATTTTAAGCCCCTCCCACTTTTCTATTAAGCCACACCCATTTTTAAGCCCCTCCCATCGTTTTAAGCCACTCCCACTTTTCTATTAAGCTCCGCCCATTTTCCTGTTAAGCCACGCCCATTTTTAAGCCCGCCCCCCCCCCCCCCGGTTTTAAGCCCCTCCCACTTTTCTATTAAGCCCCGCCCATTTTTAAGCCCCTCCCACCGTTTTTAAGCCCCTCCCACATTTCTATTAAGCCCCTCCCACTTTCCTATTAAGCCACACCTATTTTTAAGCCCCTCCCACCGTTTTTAAGCCCCTCCCACTTTCTATTAAGCCCCCCCACTTTTCTATTAAGCCCCGCCCACTTTTCTATTAAGCCACACCCATTTTTAAGCCCCTCCCACCGTTTTTAAGCCACTCCCACTTTTAAACCCCACCCACTTTCAACCCTCACTTTCAACCCTAACCCTAATCCAACCCTCACTTTTAACCCTAACCCTAACTCCACCCACTTTTAAGCCCTCCCACTTTTCTATTAAGCCCCGCCCACTTTTCTATTAAGCCACACCCATTTTTAAGCCACTCCCACCGTTTTTAAGCCACTCCCACCGTTTTTAAGCCCCTCCCATTTTTCTATTAAGCCCCTCCCATTTCTATATTCAGCCACGCCCATTTTTAAGCCACTCCCACCGTTTTTAAGCCCCTCCCACTTTCTATTAAGCCCCCCCACTTTTCTATTAAGCCCCGCCCACTTTTCTATTAAGCCACACCCATTTTTAAGCCCCTCCCACCGTTTTTAAGCCACTCCCACTTTTAAACCCCACCCACTTTCAACCCTCACTTTCAACCCTAACCCTAACCCAACCCTCACTTTCAACCCTAACCCTAACCCTAACCCTAATCCAACCCTCACTTTTAACCCTAACCCTAACTCCACCCACTTTTAAGCCCTCCCACTTTTCTATTAAGCCCCGCCCACTTTTCTATTAAGCCACACCCGTTTTTAAGCCCCTCCCACTGTTTTTAAGCCACTCCCACCGTTTTTAAGCCCCTCCCACATTTCTATTAAGCCCCTCCCACTTTCCTATTAAGCCACGCCTATTTTTAAGCCCCTCCCACAAATTTTTAAGCCCCTCCCACTTTCTATTAAGACCCTCCCACTTTTCTATTAAGCCCCGTCCACTTTTCTATTAAGCCACACCCATTTTTAAGCCACTCCCACCGTTTTAAGCCCCTCCCACTTTCTATTAAGACCCTCCCACTTTTCTATTAAGCCACACCTATTTTTAAGCCCCTCCCACCTATTTTTAAGCCCCTCCCACCGGTTTTAAGCCCCTCCCACTTTTCTATTAAGCCCCGCCCACTTTTCTATTAAGCCACACCCATTTTTAAGCCACTCCCACCGTTTTTAAGCCACTCCCACCGTTTTTAAGCCCCTCCCATTTTTCTATTAAGCCCCTCCCATTTCTATATTCAGCCACGCCCATTTTTAAGCCACTCCCACCGTTTTTAAGCCCCTCCCCTTTTAAACCCCACCCACTTTCAACCCTCACTTTCAACCCTAACCCTAACCCAACCCTCACTTTCAACCCTAACCCTAACCCTAACCCTAATCCAACCCTCACTTTTAACCCTAACCCTAACTCCACCCACTTTTAAGCCACTCCCACTTTTCTATTAAGCCCCGCCCACTTTTCTATTAAGCCACACCTATTTTTAAGCCCCTCCCACCTATTTTAAGCCCCTCCCACCGGTTTTAAGCCCCTCCCACTTTTCTATTAAGCCCCGCCCATTTTTCTATTAAGCCCCGCCCACTTTTCTATTAAGCCACACCCATTTTTAAGCCCCCACCGTTTTTAAGCCACTCCCACCGTTTTTAAGCCCCTCCCACTTTTCTATTAAGCCCCTCCCACTTTTCTATTAAGCCACACCTATTTTTATGCCCCTCCCACCTGTTTTAAGCCCCTCCCGCCGTTTTTAAGCCCCTCCCACTTTTCTATTAAGCCCCTCCCACTTTTCCATTAAGTCACACCCATTTTAAGCCCCTCCCACTTTTCTATTAAGCCACACCCATTTTTAAGCCCCTCCCATCGTTTTAAGCCACTCCCACTTTTCTATTAAGCTCCGCCCATTTTCCTGTTAAGCCACGCCCATTTTTAAGCCCGCCCCCCCCCCCCGGTTTTAAGCCCCTCCCACTTTTCTATTAAGCCCCGCCCATTTTTAAGCCCCTCCCACCGTTTTTAAGCCCCTCCCACATTTCTATTAAGCCCCTCCCACTTTCCTATTAAGCCACGCCTATTTTTAAGCCCCTCCCACAAATTTTTAAGCCCCTCCCACTTTCTATTAAGACCCTCCCACTTTTCTATTAAGCCCCGTCCACTTTTCTATTAAGCCACACCCATTTTTAAGCCACTCCCACCGTTTTAAGCCCCTCCCACTTTTCTATTAAGCCCCTCCCACTTTTCTATTAAGCCACACCTATTTTTAAGCCCCTCCCACCTATTTTTAAGCCCCTCCCACCGGTTTTAAGCCCCTCCCACTTTTCTATTAAGCCCCGCCCACTTTTCTATTAAGCCACACCCATTTTTAAGCCACTCCCACCGTTTTTAAGCCACTCCCACCGTTTTTAAGCCCCTCCCATTTTTCTATTAAGCCCCTCCCATTTCTATATTCAGCCACGCCCATTTTTAAGCCACTCCCACCGTTTTTAAGCCCCTCCCCTTTTAAACCCCACCCACTTTCAACCCTCACTTTCAACCCTAACCCTAACCCAACCCTCACTTTCAACCCTAACCCTAACCCTAACCCTAATCCAACCCTCACTTTTAACCCTAACCCTAACTCCACCCACTTTTAAGCCACTCCCACTTTTCTATTAAGCCCCGCCCACTTTTCTATTAAGCCACACCTATTTTTAAGCCCCTCCCACCTATTTTAAGCCCCTCCCACCGGTTTTAAGCCCCTCCCACTTTTCTATTAAGCCCCGCCCATTTTTCTATTAAGCCCCGCCCACTTTTCTATTAAGCCACACCCATTTTTAAGCCCCCACCGTTTTTAAGCCACTCCCACCGTTTTTAAGCCCCTCCCACTTTTCTATTAAGCCCCTCCCACTTTTCTATTAAGCCACACCTATTTTTATGCCCCTCCCACCTGTTTTAAGCCCCTCCCGCCGTTTTTAAGCCCCTCCCACTTTTCTATTAAGCCCCTCCCACTTTTCCATTAAGTCACACCCATTTTAAGCCCCTCCCACTTTTCTATTAAGCCACACCCATTTTTAAGCCCCTCCCATCGTTTTAAGCCACTCCCACTTTTCTATTAAGCTCCGCCCATTTTCCTGTTAAGCCACGCCCATTTTTAAGCCCGCCCCCCCCCCCCCCGGTTTTAAGCCCCTCCCACTTTTCTATTAAGCCCCGCCCATTTTTAAGCCCCTCCCACCATTTTTAAGCCCCTCCCACTTTTCTATTAAGCCCCTCCCACTTTCCTATTAAGCCACACCTATTTTTAAGCCCCTCCCACCGTTTTTAAGCCCCTCCCACTTTCTATTAAGCCCCCCCACTTTTCTATTAAGCCCCGCCCACTTTTCTATTAAGCCACACCCATTTTTAAGCCCCTCCCACCGTTTTTAAGCCACTCCCACTTTTAAACCCCACCCACTTTCAACCCTCACTTTCAACCCTAACCCTAATCCAACCCTCACTTTTAACCCTAACCCTAACTCCACCCACTTTTAAGCCCTCCCACTTTTCTATTAAGCCCCGCCCACTTTTCTATTAAGCCACACCCATTTTTAAGCCCCTCCCACTGTTTTTAAGCCACTCCCACCGTTTTTAAGCCCCTCCCACATTTCTATTAAGCCCCTCCCACTTTCCTATTAAGCCACACCTATTTTTAAGCCCCTCCCACAAATTTTTAAGCCCCTCCCACTTTCTATTAAGACCCTCCCACTTTTCTATTAAGCCCCGTCCACTTTTCTATTAAGCCACACCCATTTTTAAGCCCCTCCCACCGTTTTTAAGCCACTCCCACCGTTTTTAAGCCCCTCCCACTTTTCTATTAAGCCCCTCCCACTTTCCTATTAAGCCACACCTATTTTTAAGCCCCTCCCACCGGTTTTAAGCCCCTCCCACTTTCTATTAAGACCCTCCCACTTTTCTATTAAGCCCCGTCCACTTTTCTATTAAGCCACACCCATTTTTAAGCCACTCCCACCGTTTTAAGCCCCTCCCACTTTTCTATTAAGCCCCTCCCACTTTTCTATTAAGCCACACCTATTTTTAAGCCCCTCCCACCTATTTTTAAGCCCCTCCCACCGGTTTTAAGCCCCTCCCACTTTTCTATTAAGCCCCGCCCACTTTTCTATTAAGCCACACCCATTTTTAAGCCACTCCCACCGTTTTTAAGCCACTCCCACCGTTTTTAAGCCCCTCCCATTTTTCTATTAAGCCCCTCCCATTTCTATATTCAGCCACGCCCATTTTTAAGCCACTCCCACCGTTTTTAAGCCCCTCCCCTTTTAAACCCCACCCACTTTCAACCCTCACTTTCAACCCTAACCCTAACCCAACCCTCACTTTCAACCCTAACCCTAACCCTAACCCTAATCCAACCCTCACTTTTAACCCTAACCCTAACTCCACCCACTTTTAAGCCACTCCCACTTTTCTATTAAGCCCCGCCCACTTTTCTATTAAGCCACACCTATTTTTAAGCCCCTCCCACCTATTTTAAGCCCCTCCCACCGGTTTTAAGCCCCTCCCACTTTTCTATTAAGCCCCGCCCATTTTTCTATTAAGCCCCGCCCACTTTTCTATTAAGCCACACCCATTTTTAAGCCCCCACCGTTTTTAAGCCACTCCCACCGTTTTTAAGCCCCTCCCACTTTTCTATTAAGCCCCTCCCACTTTTCTATTAAGCCACACCTATTTTTATGCCCCTCCCACCTGTTTTAAGCCCCTCCCGCCGTTTTTAAGCCCCTCCCACTTTTCTATTAAGCCCCTCCCACTTTTCCATTAAGTCACACCCATTTTAAGCCCCTCCCACTTTTCTATTAAGCCACACCCATTTTTAAGCCCCTCCCATCGTTTTAAGCCACTCCCACTTTTCTATTAAGCTCCGCCCATTTTCCTGTTAAGCCACGCCCATTTTTAAGCCCGCCCCCCCCCCCCGGTTTTAAGCCCCTCCCACTTTTCTATTAAGCCCCGCCCATTTTTAAGCCCCTCCCACCGTTTTTAAGCCCCTCCCACATTTCTATTAAGCCCCTCCCACTTTCCTATTAAGCCACGCCTATTTTTAAGCCCCTCCCACAAATTTTTAAGCCCCTCCCACTTTCTATTAAGACCCTCCCACTTTTCTATTAAGCCCCGTCCACTTTTCTATTAAGCCACACCCATTTTTAAGCCACTCCCACCGTTTTAAGCCCCTCCCACTTTTCTATTAAGCCCCTCCCACTTTTCTATTAAGCCACACCTATTTTTAAGCCCCTCCCACCTATTTTTAAGCCCCTCCCACCGGTTTTAAGCCCCTCCCACTTTTCTATTAAGCCCCGCCCACTTTTCTATTAAGCCACACCCATTTTTAAGCCACTCCCACCGTTTTTAAGCCACTCCCACCGTTTTTAAGCCCCTCCCATTTTTCTATTAAGCCCCTCCCATTTCTATATTCAGCCACGCCCATTTTTAAGCCACTCCCACCGTTTTTAAGCCCCTCCCCTTTTAAACCCCACCCACTTTCAACCCTCACTTTCAACCCTAACCCTAACCCAACCCTCACTTTCAACCCTAACCCTAACCCTAACCCTAATCCAACCCTCACTTTTAACCCTAACCCTAACTCCACCCACTTTTAAGCCACTCCCACTTTTCTATTAAGCCCCGCCCACTTTTCTATTAAGCCACACCTATTTTTAAGCCCCTCCCACCTATTTTAAGCCCCTCCCACCGGTTTTAAGCCCCTCCCACTTTTCTATTAAGCCCCGCCCATTTTTCTATTAAGCCCCGCCCACTTTTCTATTAAGCCACACCCATTTTTAAGCCCCCACCGTTTTTAAGCCACTCCCACCGTTTTTAAGCCCCTCCCACTTTTCTATTAAGCCCCTCCCACTTTTCTATTAAGCCACACCTATTTTTATGCCCCTCCCACCTGTTTTAAGCCCCTCCCGCCGTTTTTAAGCCCCTCCCACTTTTCTATTAAGCCCCTCCCACTTTTCCATTAAGTCACACCCATTTTAAGCCCCTCCCACTTTTCTATTAAGCCACACCCATTTTTAAGCCCCTCCCATCGTTTTAAGCCACTCCCACTTTTCTATTAAGCTCCGCCCATTTTCCTGTTAAGCCACGCCCATTTTTAAGCCCGCCCCCCCCCCCCCGGTTTTAAGCCCCTCCCACTTTTCTATTAAGCCCCGCCCATTTTTAAGCCCCTCCCACCATTTTTAAGCCCCTCCCACTTTTCTATTAAGCCCCTCCCACTTTCCTATTAAGCCACACCTATTTTTAAGCCCCTCCCACCGTTTTTAAGCCCCTCCCACTTTCTATTAAGCCCCCCCACTTTTCTATTAAGCCCCGCCCACTTTTCTATTAAGCCACACCCATTTTTAAGCCCCTCCCACCGTTTTTAAGCCACTCCCACTTTTAAACCCCACCCACTTTCAACCCTCACTTTCAACCCTAACCCTAATCCAACCCTCACTTTTAACCCTAACCCTAACTCCACCCACTTTTAAGCCCTCCCACTTTTCTATTAAGCCCCGCCCACTTTTCTATTAAGCCACACCCATTTTTAAGCCCCTCCCACTGTTTTTAAGCCACTCCCACCGTTTTTAAGCCCCTCCCACATTTCTATTAAGCCCCTCCCACTTTCCTATTAAGCCACACCTATTTTTAAGCCCCTCCCACAAATTTTTAAGCCCCTCCCACTTTCTATTAAGACCCTCCCACTTTTCTATTAAGCCCCGTCCACTTTTCTATTAAGCCACACCCATTTTTAAGCCCCTCCCACCGTTTTTAAGCCACTCCCACCGTTTTTAAGCCCCTCCCACTTTTCTATTAAGCCCCTCCCACTTTCCTATTAAGCCACACCTATTTTTAAGCCCCTCCCACCGGTTTTAAGCCCCTCCCATTTTCTATTAAGCCCCTCCCACTTTTCTATTAAGCCCCGCCCACTTTTCTATTAAGCCACACCCATTTTTAAGCCCCTCCCACTGTTTTTAAGCCACTCCCACCGTTTTTAAGCCCCTCCCACATTTCTATTAAGCCCCTCCCACTTTCCTATTAAGCCACACCTATTTTTAAGCCCCTCCCACAAATTTTTAAGCCCCTCCCACTTTCTATTAAGACCCTCCCACTTTTCTATTAAGCCCCGTCCACTTTTCTATTAAGCCACACCCATTTTTAAGCCCCTCCCACCGTTTTTAAGCCACTCCCACCGTTTTTAAGCCCCTCCCACTTTTCTATTAAGCCCCTCCCACTTTCCTATTAAGCCACACCTATTTTTAAGCCCCTCCCACCGTTTTTAAGCCCCTCCCACTTTCTATTAAGCCCCCCCACTTTTCTATTAAGCCCCGCCCACTTTTCTATTAAGCCACACCCATTTTTAAGCCCCTCCCACCGTTTTTAAGCCACTCCCACTTTTAAACCCCACCCACTTTCAACCCTCACTTTCAACCCTAACCCTAACCCAACCCTCACTTTCAACCCTAACCCTAACCCTAACCCTAATCCAACCCTCACTTTTAACCCTAACCCTAACTCCACCCACTTTTAAGCCCTCCCACTTTTCTATTAAGCCCCGCCCACTTTTCTATTAAGCCACACCCGTTTTTAAGCCCCTCCCACTGTTTTTAAGCCACTCCCACCGTTTTTAAGCCCCTCCCACATTTCTATTAAGCCCCTCCCACTTTCCTATTAAGCCACGCCTATTTTTAAGCCCCTCCCACAAATTTTTAAGCCCCTCCCACTTTCTATTAAGACCCTCCCACTTTTCTATTAAGCCCCGTCCACTTTTCTATTAAGCCACACCCATTTTTAAGCCACTCCCACCGTTTTAAGCCCCTCCCACTTTTCTATTAAGCCCCTCCCACTTTTCTATTAAGCCACACCTATTTTTAAGCCCCTCCCACCTATTTTTAAGCCCCTCCCACCGGTTTTAAGCCCCTCCCACTTTTCTATTAAGCCCCGCCCACTTTTCTATTAAGCCACACCCATTTTTAAGCCACTCCCACCGTTTTTAAGCCACTCCCACCGTTTTTAAGCCCCTCCCATTTTTCTATTAAGCCCCTCCCATTTCTATATTCAGCCACGCCCATTTTTAAGCCACTCCCACCGTTTTTAAGCCCCTCCCCTTTTAAACCCCACCCACTTTCAACCCTCACTTTCAACCCTAACCCTAACCCAACCCTCACTTTCAACCCTAACCCTAACCCTAACCCTAATCCAACCCTCACTTTTAACCCTAACCCTAACTCCACCCACTTTTAAGCCACTCCCACTTTTCTATTAAGCCCCGCCCACTTTTCTATTAAGCCACACCTATTTTTAAGCCCCTCCCACCTATTTTAAGCCCCTCCCACCGGTTTTAAGCCCCTCCCACTTTTCTATTAAGCCCCGCCCATTTTTCTATTAAGCCCCGCCCACTTTTCTATTAAGCCACACCCATTTTTAAGCCCCCACCGTTTTTAAGCCACTCCCACCGTTTTTAAGCCCCTCCCACTTTTCTATTAAGCCCCTCCCACTTTTCTATTAAGCCACACCTATTTTTATGCCCCTCCCACCTGTTTTAAGCCCCTCCCGCCGTTTTTAAGCCCCTCCCACTTTTCTATTAAGCCCCTCCCACTTTTCCATTAAGTCACACCCATTTTAAGCCCCTCCCACTTTTCTATTAAGCCACACCCATTTTTAAGCCCCTCCCATCGTTTTAAGCCACTCCCACTTTTCTATTAAGCTCCGCCCATTTTCCTGTTAAGCCACGCCCATTTTTAAGCCCGCCCCCCCCCCCCGGTTTTAAGCCCCTCCCACTTTTCTATTAAGCCCCGCCCATTTTTAAGCCCCTCCCACCGTTTTTAAGCCCCTCCCACATTTCTATTAAGCCCCTCCCACTTTCCTATTAAGCCACGCCTATTTTTAAGCCCCTCCCACAAATTTTTAAGCCCCTCCCACTTTCTATTAAGACCCTCCCACTTTTCTATTAAGCCCCGTCCACTTTTCTATTAAGCCACACCCATTTTTAAGCCACTCCCACCGTTTTAAGCCCCTCCCACTTTTCTATTAAGCCCCTCCCACTTTTCTATTAAGCCACACCTATTTTTAAGCCCCTCCCACCTATTTTTAAGCCCCTCCCACCGGTTTTAAGCCCCTCCCACTTTTCTATTAAGCCCCGCCCACTTTTCTATTAAGCCACACCCATTTTTAAGCCACTCCCACCGTTTTTAAGCCACTCCCACCGTTTTTAAGCCCCTCCCATTTTTCTATTAAGCCCCTCCCATTTCTATATTCAGCCACGCCCATTTTTAAGCCACTCCCACCGTTTTTAAGCCCCTCCCCTTTTAAACCCCACCCACTTTCAACCCTCACTTTCAACCCTAACCCTAACCCAACCCTCACTTTCAACCCTAACCCTAACCCTAACCCTAATCCAACCCTCACTTTTAACCCTAACCCTAACTCCACCCACTTTTAAGCCACTCCCACTTTTCTATTAAGCCCCGCCCACTTTTCTATTAAGCCACACCTATTTTTAAGCCCCTCCCACCTATTTTAAGCCCCTCCCACCGGTTTTAAGCCCCTCCCACTTTTCTATTAAGCCCCGCCCATTTTTCTATTAAGCCCCGCCCACTTTTCTATTAAGCCACACCCATTTTTAAGCCCCCACCGTTTTTAAGCCACTCCCACCGTTTTTAAGCCCCTCCCACTTTTCTATTAAGCCCCTCCCACTTTTCTATTAAGCCACACCTATTTTTATGCCCCTCCCACCTGTTTTAAGCCCCTCCCGCCGTTTTTAAGCCCCTCCCACTTTTCTATTAAGCCCCTCCCACTTTTCCATTAAGTCACACCCATTTTAAGCCCCTCCCACTTTTCTATTAAGCCACACCCATTTTTAAGCCCCTCCCATCGTTTTAAGCCACTCCCACTTTTCTATTAAGCTCCGCCCATTTTCCTGTTAAGCCACGCCCATTTTTAAGCCCGCCCCCCCCCCCGGTTTTAAGCCCCTCCCACTTTTCTATTAAGCCCCGCCCATTTTTAAGCCCCTCCCACCGTTTTTAAGCCCCTCCCACATTTCTATTAAGCCCCTCCCACTTTCCTATTAAGCCACGCCTATTTTTAAGCCCCTCCCACAAATTTTTAAGCCCCTCCCACTTTCTATTAAGACCCTCCCACTTTTCTATTAAGCCCCGTCCACTTTTCTATTAAGCCACACCCATTTTTAAGCCACTCCCACCGTTTTAAGCCCCTCCCACTTTTCTATTAAGCCCCTCCCACTTTTCTATTAAGCCACACCTATTTTTAAGCCCCTCCCACCTATTTTTAAGCCCCTCCCACCGGTTTTAAGCCCCTCCCACTTTTCTATTAAGCCCCGCCCACTTTTCTATTAAGCCACACCCATTTTTAAGCCACTCCCACCGTTTTTAAGCCACTCCCACCGTTTTTAAGCCCCTCCCATTTTTCTATTAAGCCCCTCCCATTTCTATATTCAGCCACGCCCATTTTTAAGCCACTCCCACCGTTTTTAAGCCCCTCCCCTTTTAAACCCCACCCACTTTCAACCCTCACTTTCAACCCTAACCCTAACCCAACCCTCACTTTCAACCCTAACCCTAACCCTAACCCTAATCCAACCCTCACTTTTAACCCTAACCCTAACTCCACCCACTTTTAAGCCACTCCCACTTTTCTATTAAGCCCCGCCCACTTTTCTATTAAGCCACACCTATTTTTAAGCCCCTCCCACCTATTTTAAGCCCCTCCCACCGGTTTTAAGCCCCTCCCACTTTTCTATTAAGCCCCGCCCATTTTTCTATTAAGCCCCGCCCACTTTTCTATTAAGCCACACCCATTTTTAAGCCCCCACCGTTTTTAAGCCACTCCCACCGTTTTTAAGCCCCTCCCACTTTTCTATTAAGCCCCTCCCACTTTTCTATTAAGCCACACCTATTTTTATGCCCCTCCCACCTGTTTTAAGCCCCTCCCGCCGTTTTTAAGCCCCTCCCACTTTTCTATTAAGCCCCTCCCACTTTTCCATTAAGTCACACCCATTTTAAGCCCCTCCCACTTTTCTATTAAGCCACACCCATTTTTAAGCCCCTCCCATCGTTTTAAGCCACTCCCACTTTTCTATTAAGCTCCGCCCATTTTCCTGTTAAGCCACGCCCATTTTTAAGCCCGCCCCCCCCCCCCCCCGGTTTTAAGCCCCTCCCACTTTTCTATTAAGCCCCGCCCATTTTTAAGCCCCTCCCACCATTTTTAAGCCCCTCCCACTTTTCTATTAAGCCCCTCCCACTTTCCTATTAAGCCACACCTATTTTTAAGCCCCTCCCACCGTTTTTAAGCCCCTCCCACTTTCTATTAAGCCCCCCCACTTTTCTATTAAGCCCCGCCCACTTTTCTATTAAGCCACACCCATTTTTAAGCCCCTCCCACCGTTTTTAAGCCACTCCCACTTTTAAACCCCACCCACTTTCAACCCTCACTTTCAACCCTAACCCTAATCCAACCCTCACTTTTAACCCTAACCCTAACTCCACCCACTTTTAAGCCCTCCCACTTTTCTATTAAGCCCCGCCCACTTTTCTATTAAGCCACACCCATTTTTAAGCCCCTCCCACTGTTTTTAAGCCACTCCCACCGTTTTTAAGCCCCTCCCACATTTCTATTAAGCCCCTCCCACTTTCCTATTAAGCCACACCTATTTTTAAGCCCCTCCCACAAATTTTTAAGCCCCTCCCACTTTCTATTAAGACCCTCCCACTTTTCTATTAAGCCCCGTCCACTTTTCTATTAAGCCACACCCATTTTTAAGCCCCTCCCACCGTTTTTAAGCCACTCCCACCGTTTTTAAGCCCCTCCCACTTTTCTATTAAGCCACACCCATTTTTAAGCCCCTCCCATCGTTTTAAGCCACTCCCACTTTTCTATTAAGCTCCGCCCATTTTCCTGTTAAGCCACGCCCATTTTTAAGCCCGCCCCCCCCCCCCCGGTTTTAAGCCCCTCCCACTTTTCTATTAAGCCCCGCCCATTTTTAAGCCCCTCCCACCGTTTTTAAGCCCCTCCCACATTTCTATTAAGCCCCTCCCACTTTCCTATTAAGCCACGCCTATTTTTAAGCCCCTCCCACAAATTTTTAAGCCCCTCCCACTTTCTATTAAGACCCTCCCACTTTTCTATTAAGCCCCGTCCACTTTTCTATTAAGCCACACCCATTTTTAAGCCACTCCCACCGTTTTAAGCCCCTCCCACTTTTCTATTAAGCCCCTCCCACTTTTCTATTAAGCCACACCTATTTTTAAGCCCCTCCCACCTATTTTTAAGCCCCTCCCACCGGTTTTAAGCCCCTCCCACTTTTCTATTAAGCCCCGCCCACTTTTCTATTAAGCCACACCCATTTTTAAGCCACTCCCACCGTTTTTAAGCCACTCCCACCGTTTTTAAGCCCCTCCCATTTTTCTATTAAGCCCCTCCCATTTCTATATTCAGCCACGCCCATTTTTAAGCCACTCCCACCGTTTTTAAGCCCCTCCCACTTTCTATTAAGCCCCCCCACTTTTCTATTAAGCCCCGCCCACTTTTCTATTAAGCCACACCCATTTTTAAGCCCCTCCCACCGTTTTTAAGCCACTCCCACTTTTAAACCCCACCCACTTTCAACCCTCACTTTCAACCCTAACCCTAACCCAACCCTCACTTTCAACCCTAACCCTAACCCTAACCCTAATCCAACCCTCACTTTTAACCCTAACCCTAACTCCACCCACTTTTAAGCCCTCCCACTTTTCTATTAAGCCCCGCCCACTTTTCTATTAAGCCACACCCGTTTTTAAGCCCCTCCCACTGTTTTTAAGCCACTCCCACCGTTTTTAAGCCCCTCCCACATTTCTATTAAGCCCCTCCCACTTTCCTATTAAGCCACGCCTATTTTTAAGCCCCTCCCACAAATTTTTAAGCCCCTCCCACTTTCTATTAAGACCCTCCCACTTTTCTATTAAGCCCCGTCCACTTTTCTATTAAGCCACACCCATTTTTAAGCCACTCCCACCGTTTTAAGCCCCTCCCACTTTTCTATTAAGCCCCTCCCACTTTTCTATTAAGCCACACCTATTTTTAAGCCCCTCCCACCTATTTTTAAGCCCCTCCCACCGGTTTTAAGCCCCTCCCACTTTTCTATTAAGCCCCGCCCACTTTTCTATTAAGCCACACCCATTTTTAAGCCACTCCCACCGTTTTTAAGCCACTCCCACCGTTTTTAAGCCCCTCCCATTTTTCTATTAAGCCCCTCCCATTTCTATATTCAGCCACGCCCATTTTTAAGCCACTCCCACCGTTTTTAAGCCCCTCCCCTTTTAAACCCCACCCACTTTCAACCCTCACTTTCAACCCTAACCCTAACCCAACCCTCACTTTCAACCCTAACCCTAACCCTAACCCTAATCCAACCCTCACTTTTAACCCTAACCCTAACTCCACCCACTTTTAAGCCACTCCCACTTTTCTATTAAGCCCCGCCCACTTTTCTATTAAGCCACACCTATTTTTAAGCCCCTCCCACCTATTTTAAGCCCCTCCCACCGGTTTTAAGCCCCTCCCACTTTTCTATTAAGCCCCGCCCATTTTTCTATTAAGCCCCGCCCACTTTTCTATTAAGCCACACCTATTTTTAAGCCCCTCCCACCTATTTTAAGCCCCTCCCACCGGTTTTAAGCCCCTCCCACTTTTCTATTAAGCCCCGCCCATTTTTCTATTAAGCCCCGCCCACTTTTCTATTAAGCCACACCCATTTTTAAGCCCCCACCGTTTTTAAGCCACTCCCACCGTTTTTAAGCCCCTCCCACTTTTCTATTAAGCCCCTCCCACTTTTCTATTAAGCCACACCTATTTTTATGCCCCTCCCACCTGTTTTAAGCCCCTCCCGCCGTTTTTAAGCCCCTCCCACTTTTCTATTAAGCCCCTCCCACTTTTCCATTAAGTCACACCCATTTTAAGCCCCTCCCACTTTTCTATTAAGCCACACCCATTTTTAAGCCCCTCCCATCGTTTTAAGCCACTCCCACTTTTCTATTAAGCTCCGCCCATTTTCCTGTTAAGCCACGCCCATTTTTAAGCCCGCCCCCCCCCCCCGGTTTTAAGCCCCTCCCACTTTTCTATTAAGCCCCGCCCATTTTTAAGCCCCTCCCACCATTTTTAAGCCCCTCCCACTTTTCTATTAAGCCCCTCCCACTTTCCTATTAAGCCACACCTATTTTTAAGCCCCTCCCACCGTTTTTAAGCCCCTCCCACTTTCTATTAAGCCCCCCCACTTTTCTATTAAGCCCCGCCCACTTTTCTATTAAGCCACACCCATTTTTAAGCCCCTCCCACCGTTTTTAAGCCACTCCCACTTTTAAACCCCACCCACTTTCAACCCTCACTTTCAACCCTAACCCTAATCCAACCCTCACTTTTAACCCTAACCCTAACTCCACCCACTTTTAAGCCCTCCCACTTTTCTATTAAGCCCCGCCCACTTTTCTATTAAGCCACACCCATTTTTAAGCCCCTCCCACTGTTTTTAAGCCACTCCCACCGTTTTTAAGCCCCTCCCACATTTCTATTAAGCCCCTCCCACTTTCCTATTAAGCCACACCTATTTTTAAGCCCCTCCCACAAATTTTTAAGCCCCTCCCACTTTCTATTAAGACCCTCCCACTTTTCTATTAAGCCCCGTCCACTTTTCTATTAAGCCACACCCATTTTTAAGCCCCTCCCACCGTTTTTAAGCCACTCCCACCGTTTTTAAGCCCCTCCCACTTTTCTATTAAGCCCCTCCCACTTTCCTATTAAGCCACACCTATTTTTAAGCCCCTCCCACCGGTTTTAAGCCCCTCCCATTTTCTATTAAGCCCCTCCCACTTTTCTATTAAGCCCCGCCCACTTTTCTATTAAGCCACACCCATTTTTAAGCCCCTCCCACTGTTTTTAAGCCACTCCCACCGTTTTTAAGCCCCTCCCACATTTCTATTAAGCCCCTCCCACTTTCCTATTAAGCCACACCTATTTTTAAGCCCCTCCCACAAATTTTTAAGCCCCTCCCACTTTCTATTAAGACCCTCCCACTTTTCTATTAAGCCCCGTCCACTTTTCTATTAAGCCACACCCATTTTTAAGCCCCTCCCACCGTTTTTAAGCCACTCCCACCGTTTTTAAGCCCCTCCCACTTTTCTATTAAGCCCCTCCCACTTTCCTATTAAGCCACACCTATTTTTAAGCCCCTCCCACCGTTTTTAAGCCCCTCCCACTTTCTATTAAGCCCCCCCACTTTTCTATTAAGCCCC
This sequence comes from Ascaphus truei, assembly GCF_040206685.1. Classification (NCBI taxonomy): domain Eukaryota; kingdom Metazoa; phylum Chordata; class Amphibia; order Anura; family Ascaphidae; genus Ascaphus; species Ascaphus truei. The sequence goes on along the minus strand of NW_027454587.1, from coordinate 14,853 downwards.
GCCCACTTTTCTATTAAGCCACACCCATTTTTAAGCCCCTCCCACCGTTTTTAAGCCACTCCCACTTTTAAACCCCACCCACTTTCAACCCTCACTTTCAACCCTAACCCTAACCCAACCCTCACTTTCAACCCTAACCCTAACCCTAACCCTAATCCAACCCTCACTTTTAACCCTAACCCTAACTCCACCCACTTTTAAGCCCTCCCACTTTTCTATTAAGCCCCGCCCACTTTTCTATTAAGCCACACCCGTTTTTAAGCCCCTCCCACTGTTTTTAAGCCACTCCCACCGTTTTTAAGCCCCTCCCACATTTCTATTAAGCCCCTCCCACTTTCCTATTAAGCCACGCCTATTTTTAAGCCCCTCCCACAAATTTTTAAGCCCCTCCCACTTTCTATTAAGACCCTCCCACTTTTCTATTAAGCCCCGTCCACTTTTCTATTAAGCCACACCCATTTTTAAGCCACTCCCACCGTTTTAAGCCCCTCCCACTTTTCTATTAAGCCCCTCCCACTTTTCTATTAAGCCACACCTATTTTTAAGCCCCTCCCACCTATTTTTAAGCCCCTCCCACCGGTTTTAAGCCCCTCCCACTTTTCTATTAAGCCCCGCCCACTTTTCTATTAAGCCACACCCATTTTTAAGCCACTCCCACCGTTTTTAAGCCACTCCCACCGTTTTTAAGCCCCTCCCATTTTTCTATTAAGCCCCTCCCATTTCTATATTCAGCCACGCCCATTTTTAAGCCACTCCCACCGTTTTTAAGCCCCTCCCCTTTTAAACCCCACCCACTTTCAACCCTCACTTTCAACCCTAACCCTAACCCAACCCTCACTTTCAACCCTAACCCTAACCCTAACCCTAATCCAACCCTCACTTTTAACCCTAACCCTAACTCCACCCACTTTTAAGCCACTCCCACTTTTCTATTAAGCCCCGCCCACTTTTCTATTAAGCCACACCTATTTTTAAGCCCCTCCCACCTATTTTAAGCCCCTCCCACCGGTTTTAAGCCCCTCCCACTTTTCTATTAAGCCCCGCCCATTTTTCTATTAAGCCCCGCCCACTTTTCTATTAAGCCACACCCATTTTTAAGCCCCCACCGTTTTTAAGCCACTCCCACCGTTTTTAAGCCCCTCCCACTTTTCTATTAAGCCCCTCCCACTTTTCTATTAAGCCACACCTATTTTTATGCCCCTCCCACCTGTTTTAAGCCCCTCCCGCCGTTTTTAAGCCCCTCCCACTTTTCTATTAAGCCCCTCCCACTTTTCCATTAAGTCACACCCATTTTAAGCCCCTCCCACTTTTCTATTAAGCCACACCCATTTTTAAGCCCCTCCCATCGTTTTAAGCCACTCCCACTTTTCTATTAAGCTCCGCCCATTTTCCTGTTAAGCCACGCCCATTTTTAAGCCCGCCCCCCCCCCCCGGTTTTAAGCCCCTCCCACTTTTCTATTAAGCCCCGCCCATTTTTAAGCCCCTCCCACCGTTTTTAAGCCCCTCCCACATTTCTATTAAGCCCCTCCCACTTTCCTATTAAGCCACGCCTATTTTTAAGCCCCTCCCACAAATTTTTAAGCCCCTCCCACTTTCTATTAAGACCCTCCCACTTTTCTATTAAGCCCCGTCCACTTTTCTATTAAGCCACACCCATTTTTAAGCCACTCCCACCGTTTTAAGCCCCTCCCACTTTTCTATTAAGCCCCTCCCACTTTTCTATTAAGCCACACCTATTTTTAAGCCCCTCCCACCTATTTTTAAGCCCCTCCCACCGGTTTTAAGCCCCTCCCACTTTTCTATTAAGCCCCGCCCACTTTTCTATTAAGCCACACCCATTTTTAAGCCACTCCCACCGTTTTTAAGCCACTCCCACCGTTTTTAAGCCCCTCCCATTTTTCTATTAAGCCCCTCCCATTTCTATATTCAGCCACGCCCATTTTTAAGCCACTCCCACCGTTTTTAAGCCCCTCCCCTTTTAAACCCCACCCACTTTCAACCCTCACTTTCAACCCTAACCCTAACCCAACCCTCACTTTCAACCCTAACCCTAACCCTAACCCTAATCCAACCCTCACTTTTAACCCTAACCCTAACTCCACCCACTTTTAAGCCACTCCCACTTTTCTATTAAGCCCCGCCCACTTTTCTATTAAGCCACACCTATTTTTAAGCCCCTCCCACCTATTTTAAGCCCCTCCCACCGGTTTTAAGCCCCTCCCACTTTTCTATTAAGCCCCGCCCATTTTTCTATTAAGCCCCGCCCACTTTTCTATTAAGCCACACCCATTTTTAAGCCCCCACCGTTTTTAAGCCACTCCCACCGTTTTTAAGCCCCTCCCACTTTTCTATTAAGCCCCTCCCACTTTTCTATTAAGCCACACCTATTTTTATGCCCCTCCCACCTGTTTTAAGCCCCTCCCGCCGTTTTTAAGCCCCTCCCACTTTTCTATTAAGCCCCTCCCACTTTTCCATTAAGTCACACCCATTTTAAGCCCCTCCCACTTTTCTATTAAGCCACACCCATTTTTAAGCCCCTCCCATCGTTTTAAGCCACTCCCACTTTTCTATTAAGCTCCGCCCATTTTCCTGTTAAGCCACGCCCATTTTTAAGCCCGCCCCCCCCCCCGGTTTTAAGCCCCTCCCACTTTTCTATTAAGCCCCGCCCATTTTTAAGCCCCTCCCACCGTTTTTAAGCCCCTCCCACATTTCTATTAAGCCCCTCCCACTTTCCTATTAAGCCACGCCTATTTTTAAGCCCCTCCCACAAATTTTTAAGCCCCTCCCACTTTCTATTAAGACCCTCCCACTTTTCTATTAAGCCCCGTCCACTTTTCTATTAAGCCACACCCATTTTTAAGCCACTCCCACCGTTTTAAGCCCCTCCCACTTTTCTATTAAGCCCCTCCCACTTTTCTATTAAGCCACACCTATTTTTAAGCCCCTCCCACCTATTTTTAAGCCCCTCCCACCGGTTTTAAGCCCCTCCCACTTTTCTATTAAGCCCCGCCCACTTTTCTATTAAGCCACACCCATTTTTAAGCCACTCCCACCGTTTTTAAGCCACTCCCACCGTTTTTAAGCCCCTCCCATTTTTCTATTAAGCCCCTCCCATTTCTATATTCAGCCACGCCCATTTTTAAGCCACTCCCACCGTTTTTAAGCCCCTCCCCTTTTAAACCCCACCCACTTTCAACCCTCACTTTCAACCCTAACCCTAACCCAACCCTCACTTTCAACCCTAACCCTAACCCTAACCCTAATCCAACCCTCACTTTTAACCCTAACCCTAACTCCACCCACTTTTAAGCCACTCCCACTTTTCTATTAAGCCCCGCCCACTTTTCTATTAAGCCACACCTATTTTTAAGCCCCTCCCACCTATTTTAAGCCCCTCCCACCGGTTTTAAGCCCCTCCCACTTTTCTATTAAGCCCCGCCCATTTTTCTATTAAGCCCCGCCCACTTTTCTATTAAGCCACACCCATTTTTAAGCCCCCACCGTTTTTAAGCCACTCCCACCGTTTTTAAGCCCCTCCCACTTTTCTATTAAGCCCCTCCCACTTTTCTATTAAGCCACACCTATTTTTATGCCCCTCCCACCTGTTTTAAGCCCCTCCCGCCGTTTTTAAGCCCCTCCCACTTTTCTATTAAGCCCCTCCCACTTTTCCATTAAGTCACACCCATTTTAAGCCCCTCCCACTTTTCTATTAAGCCACACCCATTTTTAAGCCCCTCCCATCGTTTTAAGCCACTCCCACTTTTCTATTAAGCTCCGCCCATTTTCCTGTTAAGCCACGCCCATTTTTAAGCCCGCCCCCCCCCCCCCCGGTTTTAAGCCCCTCCCACTTTTCTATTAAGCCCCGCCCATTTTTAAGCCCCTCCCACCATTTTTAAGCCCCTCCCACTTTTCTATTAAGCCCCTCCCACTTTCCTATTAAGCCACACCTATTTTTAAGCCCCTCCCACCGTTTTTAAGCCCCTCCCACTTTCTATTAAGCCCCCCCACTTTTCTATTAAGCCCCGCCCACTTTTCTATTAAGCCACACCCATTTTTAAGCCCCTCCCACCGTTTTTAAGCCACTCCCACTTTTAAACCCCACCCACTTTCAACCCTCACTTTCAACCCTAACCCTAATCCAACCCTCACTTTTAACCCTAACCCTAACTCCACCCACTTTTAAGCCCTCCCACTTTTCTATTAAGCCCCGCCCACTTTTCTATTAAGCCACACCCATTTTTAAGCCCCTCCCACTGTTTTTAAGCCACTCCCACCGTTTTTAAGCCCCTCCCACATTTCTATTAAGCCCCTCCCACTTTCCTATTAAGCCACACCTATTTTTAAGCCCCTCCCACAAATTTTTAAGCCCCTCCCACTTTCTATTAAGACCCTCCCACTTTTCTATTAAGCCCCGTCCACTTTTCTATTAAGCCACACCCATTTTTAAGCCCCTCCCACCGTTTTTAAGCCACTCCCACCGTTTTTAAGCCCCTCCCACTTTTCTATTAAGCCACACCCATTTTTAAGCCCCTCCCATCGTTTTAAGCCACTCCCACTTTTCTATTAAGCTCCGCCCATTTTCCTGTTAAGCCACGCCCATTTTTAAGCCCGCCCCCCCCCCCCCGGTTTTAAGCCCCTCCCACTTTTCTATTAAGCCCCGCCCATTTTTAAGCCCCTCCCACCGTTTTTAAGCCCCTCCCACATTTCTATTAAGCCCCTCCCACTTTCCTATTAAGCCACGCCTATTTTTAAGCCCCTCCCACAAATTTTTAAGCCCCTCCCACTTTCTATTAAGACCCTCCCACTTTTCTATTAAGCCCCGTCCACTTTTCTATTAAGCCACACCCATTTTTAAGCCACTCCCACCGTTTTAAGCCCCTCCCACTTTTCTATTAAGCCCCTCCCACTTTTCTATTAAGCCACACCTATTTTTAAGCCCCTCCCACCTATTTTTAAGCCCCTCCCACCGGTTTTAAGCCCCTCCCACTTTTCTATTAAGCCCCGCCCACTTTTCTATTAAGCCACACCCATTTTTAAGCCACTCCCACCGTTTTTAAGCCACTCCCACCGTTTTTAAGCCCCTCCCATTTTTCTATTAAGCCCCTCCCATTTCTATATTCAGCCACGCCCATTTTTAAGCCACTCCCACCGTTTTTAAGCCCCTCCCACTTTCTATTAAGCCCCCCCACTTTTCTATTAAGCCCCGCCCACTTTTCTATTAAGCCACACCCATTTTTAAGCCCCTCCCACCGTTTTTAAGCCACTCCCACTTTTAAACCCCACCCACTTTCAACCCTCACTTTCAACCCTAACCCTAACCCAACCCTCACTTTCAACCCTAACCCTAACCCTAACCCTAATCCAACCCTCACTTTTAACCCTAACCCTAACTCCACCCACTTTTAAGCCCTCCCACTTTTCTATTAAGCCCCGCCCACTTTTCTATTAAGCCACACCCGTTTTTAAGCCCCTCCCACTGTTTTTAAGCCACTCCCACCGTTTTTAAGCCCCTCCCACATTTCTATTAAGCCCCTCCCACTTTCCTATTAAGCCACACCTATTTTTAAGCCCCTCCCACAAATTTTTAAGCCCCTCCCACTTTCTATTAAGACCCTCCCACTTTTCTATTAAGCCCCGTCCACTTTTCTATTAAGCCACACCCATTTTTAAGCCCCTCCCACCGTTTTTAAGCCACTCCCACCGTTTTTAAGCCCCTCCCACTTTTCTATTAAGCCACACCCATTTTTAAGCCCCTCCCATCGTTTTAAGCCACTCCCACTTTTCTATTAAGCTCCGCCCATTTTCCTGTTAAGCCACGCCCATTTTTAAGCCCGCCCCCCCCCCCCCGGTTTTAAGCCCCTCCCACTTTTCTATTAAGCCCCGCCCATTTTTAAGCCCCTCCCACCGTTTTTAAGCCCCTCCCACATTTCTATTAAGCCCCTCCCACTTTCCTATTAAGCCACGCCTATTTTTAAGCCCCTCCCACAAATTTTTAAGCCCCTCCCACTTTCTATTAAGACCCTCCCACTTTTCTATTAAGCCCCGTCCACTTTTCTATTAAGCCACACCCATTTTTAAGCCACTCCCACCGTTTTAAGCCCCTCCCACTTTTCTATTAAGCCCCTCCCACTTTTCTATTAAGCCACACCTATTTTTAAGCCCCTCCCACCTATTTTTAAGCCCCTCCCACCGGTTTTAAGCCCCTCCCACTTTTCTATTAAGCCCCGCCCACTTTTCTATTAAGCCACACCCATTTTTAAGCCACTCCCACCGTTTTTAAGCCACTCCCACCGTTTTTAAGCCCCTCCCATTTTTCTATTAAGCCCCTCCCATTTCTATATTCAGCCACGCCCATTTTTAAGCCACTCCCACCGTTTTTAAGCCCCTCCCACTTTCTATTAAGCCCCCCCACTTTTCTATTAAGCCCCGCCCACTTTTCTATTAAGCCACACCCATTTTTAAGCCCCTCCCACCGTTTTTAAGCCACTCCCACTTTTAAACCCCACCCACTTTCAACCCTCACTTTCAACCCTAACCCTAACCCAACCCTCACTTTCAACCCTAACCCTAACCCTAACCCTAATCCAACCCTCACTTTTAACCCTAACCCTAACTCCACCCACTTTTAAGCCCTCCCACTTTTCTATTAAGCCCCGCCCACTTTTCTATTAAGCCACACCCGTTTTTAAGCCCCTCCCACTGTTTTTAAGCCACTCCCACCGTTTTTAAGCCCCTCCCACATTTCTATTAAGCCCCTCCCACTTTCCTATTAAGCCACGCCTATTTTTAAGCCCCTCCCACAAATTTTTAAGCCCCTCCCACTTTCTATTAAGACCCTCCCACTTTTCTATTAAGCCCCGTCCACTTTTCTATTAAGCCACACCCATTTTTAAGCCACTCCCACCGTTTTAAGCCCCTCCCACTTTTCTATTAAGCCCCTCCCACTTTTCTATTAAGCCACACCTATTTTTAAGCCCCTCCCACCTATTTTTAAGCCCCTCCCACCGGTTTTAAGCCCCTCCCACTTTTCTATTAAGCCCCGCCCACTTTTCTATTAAGCCACACCCATTTTTAAGCCACTCCCACCGTTTTTAAGCCACTCCCACCGTTTTTAAGCCCCTCCCATTTTTCTATTAAGCCCCTCCCATTTCTATATTCAGCCACGCCCATTTTTAAGCCACTCCCACCGTTTTTAAGCCCCTCCCCTTTTAAACCCCACCCACTTTCAACCCTCACTTTCAACCCTAACCCTAACCCAACCCTCACTTTCAACCCTAACCCTAACCCTAACCCTAATCCAACCCTCACTTTTAACCCTAACCCTAACTCCACCCACTTTTAAGCCACTCCCACTTTTCTATTAAGCCCCGCCCACTTTTCTATTAAGCCACACCTATTTTTAAGCCCCTCCCACCTATTTTAAGCCCCTCCCACCGGTTTTAAGCCCCTCCCACTTTTCTATTAAGCCCCGCCCATTTTTCTATTAAGCCCCGCCCACTTTTCTATTAAGCCACACCTATTTTTAAGCCCCTCCCACCTATTTTAAGCCCCTCCCACCGGTTTTAAGCCCCTCCCACTTTTCTATTAAGCCCCGCCCATTTTTCTATTAAGCCCCGCCCACTTTTCTATTAAGCCACACCCATTTTTAAGCCCCCACCGTTTTTAAGCCACTCCCACCGTTTTTAAGCCCCTCCCACTTTTCTATTAAGCCCCTCCCACTTTTCTATTAAGCCACACCTATTTTTATGCCCCTCCCACCTGTTTTAAGCCCCTCCCGCCGTTTTTAAGCCCCTCCCACTTTTCTATTAAGCCCCTCCCACTTTTCCATTAAGTCACACCCATTTTAAGCCCCTCCCACTTTTCTATTAAGCCACACCCATTTTTAAGCCCCTCCCATCGTTTTAAGCCACTCCCACTTTTCTATTAAGCTCCGCCCATTTTCCTGTTAAGCCACGCCCATTTTTAAGCCCGCCCCCCCCCCCCGGTTTTAAGCCCCTCCCACTTTTCTATTAAGCCCCGCCCATTTTTAAGCCCCTCCCACCATTTTTAAGCCCCTCCCACTTTTCTATTAAGCCCCTCCCACTTTCCTATTAAGCCACACCTATTTTTAAGCCCCTCCCACCGTTTTTAAGCCCCTCCCACTTTCTATTAAGCCCCCCCACTTTTCTATTAAGCCCCGCCCACTTTTCTATTAAGCCACACCCATTTTTAAGCCCCTCCCACCGTTTTTAAGCCACTCCCACTTTTAAACCCCACCCACTTTCAACCCTCACTTTCAACCCTAACCCTAATCCAACCCTCACTTTTAACCCTAACCCTAACTCCACCCACTTTTAAGCCCTCCCACTTTTCTATTAAGCCCCGCCCACTTTTCTATTAAGCCACACCCATTTTTAAGCCCCTCCCACTGTTTTTAAGCCACTCCCACCGTTTTTAAGCCCCTCCCACATTTCTATTAAGCCCCTCCCACTTTCCTATTAAGCCACACCTATTTTTAAGCCCCTCCCACAAATTTTTAAGCCCCTCCCACTTTCTATTAAGACCCTCCCACTTTTCTATTAAGCCCCGTCCACTTTTCTATTAAGCCACACCCATTTTTAAGCCCCTCCCACCGTTTTTAAGCCACTCCCACCGTTTTTAAGCCCCTCCCACTTTTCTATTAAGCCCCTCCCACTTTCCTATTAAGCCACACCTATTTTTAAGCCCCTCCCACCGGTTTTAAGCCCCTCCCATTTTCTATTAAGCCCCTCCCACTTTTCTATTAAGCCCCGCCCACTTTTCTATTAAGCCACACCCATTTTTAAGCCCCTCCCACTGTTTTTAAGCCACTCCCACCGTTTTTAAGCCCCTCCCACATTTCTATTAAGCCCCTCCCACTTTCCTATTAAGCCACACCTATTTTTAAGCCCCTCCCACAAATTTTTAAGCCCCTCCCACTTTCTATTAAGACCCTCCCACTTTTCTATTAAGCCCCGTCCACTTTTCTATTAAGCCACACCCATTTTTAAGCCCCTCCCACCGTTTTTAAGCCACTCCCACCGTTTTTAAGCCCCTCCCACTTTTCTATTAAGCCCCTCCCACTTTCCTATTAAGCCACACCTATTTTTAAGCCCCTCCCACCGTTTTTAAGCCCCTCCCACTTTCTATTAAGCCCCCCCACTTTTCTATTAAGCCCCGCCCACTTTTCTATTAAGCCACACCCATTTTTAAGCCCCTCCCACCGTTTTTAAGCCACTCCCACTTTTAAACCCCACCCACTTTCAACCCTCACTTTCAACCCTAACCCTAACCCAACCCTCACTTTCAACCCTAACCCTAACCCTAACCCTAATCCAACCCTCACTTTTAACCCTAACCCTAACTCCACCCACTTTTAAGCCCTCCCACTTTTCTATTAAGCCCCGCCCACTTTTCTATTAAGCCACACCCGTTTTTAAGCCCCTCCCACTGTTTTTAAGCCACTCCCACCGTTTTTAAGCCCCTCCCACATTTCTATTAAGCCCCTCCCACTTTCCTATTAAGCCACGCCTATTTTTAAGCCCCTCCCACAAATTTTTAAGCCCCTCCCACTTTCTATTAAGACCCTCCCACTTTTCTATTAAGCCCCGTCCACTTTTCTATTAAGCCACACCCATTTTTAAGCCACTCCCACCGTTTTAAGCCCCTCCCACTTTTCTATTAAGCCCCTCCCACTTTTCTATTAAGCCACACCTATTTTTAAGCCCCTCCCACCTATTTTTAAGCCCCTCCCACCGGTTTTAAGCCCCTCCCACTTTTCTATTAAGCCCCGCCCACTTTTCTATTAAGCCACACCCATTTTTAAGCCACTCCCACCGTTTTTAAGCCACTCCCACCGTTTTTAAGCCCCTCCCATTTTTCTATTAAGCCCCTCCCATTTCTATATTCAGCCACGCCCATTTTTAAGCCACTCCCACCGTTTTTAAGCCCCTCCCCTTTTAAACCCCACCCACTTTCAACCCTCACTTTCAACCCTAACCCTAACCCAACCCTCACTTTCAACCCTAACCCTAACCCTAACCCTAATCCAACCCTCACTTTTAACCCTAACCCTAACTCCACCCACTTTTAAGCCACTCCCACTTTTCTATTAAGCCCCGCCCACTTTTCTATTAAGCCACACCTATTTTTAAGCCCCTCCCACCTATTTTAAGCCCCTCCCACCGGTTTTAAGCCCCTCCCACTTTTCTATTAAGCCCCGCCCATTTTTCTATTAAGCCCCGCCCACTTTTCTATTAAGCCACACCCATTTTTAAGCCCCCACCGTTTTTAAGCCACTCCCACCGTTTTTAAGCCCCTCCCACTTTTCTATTAAGCCCCTCCCACTTTTCTATTAAGCCACACCTATTTTTATGCCCCTCCCACCTGTTTTAAGCCCCTCCCGCCGTTTTTAAGCCCCTCCCACTTTTCTATTAAGCCCCTCCCACTTTTCCATTAAGTCACACCCATTTTAAGCCCCTCCCACTTTTCTATTAAGCCACACCCATTTTTAAGCCCCTCCCATCGTTTTAAGCCACTCCCACTTTTCTATTAAGCTCCGCCCATTTTCCTGTTAAGCCACGCCCATTTTTAAGCCCGCCCCCCCCCCCCGGTTTTAAGCCCCTCCCACTTTTCTATTAAGCCCCGCCCATTTTTAAGCCCCTCCCACCGTTTTTAAGCCCCTCCCACATTTCTATTAAGCCCCTCCCACTTTCCTATTAAGCCACGCCTATTTTTAAGCCCCTCCCACAAATTTTTAAGCCCCTCCCACTTTCTATTAAGACCCTCCCACTTTTCTATTAAGCCCCGTCCACTTTTCTATTAAGCCACACCCATTTTTAAGCCACTCCCACCGTTTTAAGCCCCTCCCACTTTTCTATTAAGCCCCTCCCACTTTTCTATTAAGCCACACCTATTTTTAAGCCCCTCCCACCTATTTTTAAGCCCCTCCCACCGGTTTTAAGCCCCTCCCACTTTTCTATTAAGCCCCGCCCACTTTTCTATTAAGCCACACCCATTTTTAAGCCACTCCCACCGTTTTTAAGCCACTCCCACCGTTTTTAAGCCCCTCCCATTTTTCTATTAAGCCCCTCCCATTTCTATATTCAGCCACGCCCATTTTTAAGCCACTCCCACCGTTTTTAAGCCCCTCCCCTTTTAAACCCCACCCACTTTCAACCCTCACTTTCAACCCTAACCCTAACCCAACCCTCACTTTCAACCCTAACCCTAACCCTAACCCTAATCCAACCCTCACTTTTAACCCTAACCCTAACTCCACCCACTTTTAAGCCACTCCCACTTTTCTATTAAGCCCCGCCCACTTTTCTATTAAGCCACACCTATTTTTAAGCCCCTCCCACCTATTTTAAGCCCCTCCCACCGGTTTTAAGCCCCTCCCACTTTTCTATTAAGCCCCGCCCATTTTTCTATTAAGCCCCGCCCACTTTTCTATTAAGCCACACCCATTTTTAAGCCCCCACCGTTTTTAAGCCACTCCCACCGTTTTTAAGCCCCTCCCACTTTTCTATTAAGCCCCTCCCACTTTTCTATTAAGCCACACCTATTTTTATGCCCCTCCCACCTGTTTTAAGCCCCTCCCGCCGTTTTTAAGCCCCTCCCACTTTTCTATTAAGCCCCTCCCACTTTTCCATTAAGTCACACCCATTTTAAGCCCCTCCCACTTTTCTATTAAGCCACACCCATTTTTAAGCCCCTCCCATCGTTTTAAGCCACTCCCACTTTTCTATTAAGCTCCGCCCATTTTCCTGTTAAGCCACGCCCATTTTTAAGCCCGCCCCCCCCCCCGGTTTTAAGCCCCTCCCACTTTTCTATTAAGCCCCGCCCATTTTTAAGCCCCTCCCACCGTTTTTAAGCCCCTCCCACATTTCTATTAAGCCCCTCCCACTTTCCTATTAAGCCACGCCTATTTTTAAGCCCCTCCCACAAATTTTTAAGCCCCTCCCACTTTCTATTAAGACCCTCCCACTTTTCTATTAAGCCCCGTCCACTTTTCTATTAAGCCACACCCATTTTTAAGCCACTCCCACCGTTTTAAGCCCCTCCCACTTTTCTATTAAGCCCCTCCCACTTTTCTATTAAGCCACACCTATTTTTAAGCCCCTCCCACCTATTTTTAAGCCCCTCCCACCGGTTTTAAGCCCCTCCCACTTTTCTATTAAGCCCCGCCCACTTTTCTATTAAGCCACACCCATTTTTAAGCCACTCCCACCGTTTTTAAGCCACTCCCACCGTTTTTAAGCCCCTCCCATTTTTCTATTAAGCCCCTCCCATTTCTATATTCAGCCACGCCCATTTTTAAGCCACTCCCACCGTTTTTAAGCCCCTCCCCTTTTAAACCCCACCCACTTTCAACCCTCACTTTCAACCCTAACCCTAACCCAACCCTCACTTTCAACCCTAACCCTAACCCTAACCCTAATCCAACCCTCACTTTTAACCCTAACCCTAACTCCACCCACTTTTAAGCCACTCCCACTTTTCTATTAAGCCCCGCCCACTTTTCTATTAAGCCACACCTATTTTTAAGCCCCTCCCACCTATTTTAAGCCCCTCCCACCGGTTTTAAGCCCCTCCCACTTTTCTATTAAGCCCCGCCCATTTTTCTATTAAGCCCCGCCCACTTTTCTATTAAGCCACACCCATTTTTAAGCCCCCACCGTTTTTAAGCCACTCCCACCGTTTTTAAGCCCCTCCCACTTTTCTATTAAGCCCCTCCCACTTTTCTATTAAGCCACACCTATTTTTATGCCCCTCCCACCTGTTTTAAGCCCCTCCCGCCGTTTTTAAGCCCCTCCCACTTTTCTATTAAGCCCCTCCCACTTTTCCATTAAGTCACACCCATTTTAAGCCCCTCCCACTTTTCTATTAAGCCACACCCATTTTTAAGCCCCTCCCATCGTTTTAAGCCACTCCCACTTTTCTATTAAGCTCCGCCCATTTTCCTGTTAAGCCACGCCCATTTTTAAGCCCGCCCCCCCCCCCCCCGGTTTTAAGCCCCTCCCACTTTTCTATTAAGCCCCGCCCATTTTTAAGCCCCTCCCACCATTTTTAAGCCCCTCCCACTTTTCTATTAAGCCCCTCCCACTTTCCTATTAAGCCACACCTATTTTTAAGCCCCTCCCACCGTTTTTAAGCCCCTCCCACTTTCTATTAAGCCCCCCCACTTTTCTATTAAGCCCCGCCCACTTTTCTATTAAGCCACACCCATTTTTAAGCCCCTCCCACCGTTTTTAAGCCACTCCCACTTTTAAACCCCACCCACTTTCAACCCTCACTTTCAACCCTAACCCTAATCCAACCCTCACTTTTAACCCTAACCCTAACTCCACCCACTTTTAAGCCCTCCCACTTTTCTATTAAGCCCCGCCCACTTTTCTATTAAGCCACACCCATTTTTAAGCCCCTCCCACTGTTTTTAAGCCACTCCCACCGTTTTTAAGCCCCTCCCACATTTCTATTAAGCCCCTCCCACTTTCCTATTAAGCCACACCTATTTTTAAGCCCCTCCCACAAATTTTTAAGCCCCTCCCACTTTCTATTAAGACCCTCCCACTTTTCTATTAAGCCCCGTCCACTTTTCTATTAAGCCACACCCATTTTTAAGCCCCTCCCACCGTTTTTAAGCCACTCCCACCGTTTTTAAGCCCCTCCCACTTTTCTATTAAGCCACACCCATTTTTAAGCCCCTCCCATCGTTTTAAGCCACTCCCACTTTTCTATTAAGCTCCGCCCATTTTCCTGTTAAGCCACGCCCATTTTTAAGCCCGCCCCCCCCCCCCCGGTTTTAAGCCCCTCCCACTTTTCTATTAAGCCCCGCCCATTTTTAAGCCCCTCCCACCGTTTTTAAGCCCCTCCCACATTTCTATTAAGCCCCTCCCACTTTCCTATTAAGCCACGCCTATTTTTAAGCCCCTCCCACAAATTTTTAAGCCCCTCCCACTTTCTATTAAGACCCTCCCACTTTTCTATTAAGCCCCGTCCACTTTTCTATTAAGCCACACCCATTTTTAAGCCACTCCCACCGTTTTAAGCCCCTCCCACTTTTCTATTAAGCCCCTCCCACTTTTCTATTAAGCCACACCTATTTTTAAGCCCCTCCCACCTATTTTTAAGCCCCTCCCACCGGTTTTAAGCCCCTCCCACTTTTCTATTAAGCCCCGCCCACTTTTCTATTAAGCCACACCCATTTTTAAGCCACTCCCACCGTTTTTAAGCCACTCCCACCGTTTTTAAGCCCCTCCCATTTTTCTATTAAGCCCCTCCCATTTCTATATTCAGCCACGCCCATTTTTAAGCCACTCCCACCGTTTTTAAGCCCCTCCCACTTTCTATTAAGCCCCCCCACTTTTCTATTAAGCCCCGCCCACTTTTCTATTAAGCCACACCCATTTTTAAGCCCCTCCCACCGTTTTTAAGCCACTCCCACTTTTAAACCCCACCCACTTTCAACCCTCACTTTCAACCCTAACCCTAACCCAACCCTCACTTTCAACCCTAACCCTAACCCTAACCCTAATCCAACCCTCACTTTTAACCCTAACCCTAACTCCACCCACTTTTAAGCCCTCCCACTTTTCTATTAAGCCCCGCCCACTTTTCTATTAAGCCACACCCGTTTTTAAGCCCCTCCCACTGTTTTTAAGCCACTCCCACCGTTTTTAAGCCCCTCCCACATTTCTATTAAGCCCCTCCCACTTTCCTATTAAGCCACGCCTATTTTTAAGCCCCTCCCACAAATTTTTAAGCCCCTCCCACTTTCTATTAAGACCCTCCCACTTTTCTATTAAGCCCCGTCCACTTTTCTATTAAGCCACACCCATTTTTAAGCCACTC